>NW_008661852.1:56206-69266 GCF_000695815.1 Acanthisitta chloris | reverse complement strand
AAATAATGCTGAGGATACTTATTTTCTAAAATACTCTAATGAAGTCAGTGGAGATTCCAGGAGCTCGATACCATAAATAGAGAAAAGAAACAGAACATATCAATCAAACCAACCCAGCTCGAATTGCATCTATAATAAAAATAAGGCAGGAAACAACAACCTATTCAGCAAGGGAATAACAGAGAAAATATTGACTTGTTAAAGAGAAACTACAGACTTATTTTGAGCTCTGAGATAGCTGTAATTGTTTCTAAATAAAGCTAAAAGTCCAACTGCATGGTCAGCCTGCTCCTGAAATGATTTGTGCTGCTGAACTGCAAACAACAGGTGGGAATTTTATTATCGTTTTTCTCTTATAAGGAAAATACCACTACTTGCTAATTTTCAAAAGGAAATACAAGGTGTGCATGCTGGTGCTCTTTCTTTGGACACTGAAATGCCTCTGTATTTATATCACACTTCATGTCTGCTTTGAAAGAACTTTCAGGAAGCCTTAGATGAGTCTGAAGTGTAACTACAGCTGTGGCACAAACTCACAAGGGTTTCCAATGCCCAAAATCCCTCCCAAGCCATGTCTCAGTACGAGGTTGGATAGAGGAGTAGCATGAAGACCCACAAGGAGCATCCCTGAGTGGCACTGCACTGCTGAGAAACACAGATGCTCACTGCTAGAGCAATGCTTCCAGGGTACTTACACCTGAAATATCCACAGCTGCCTCTCTAATGAATCTGGCTTGGTTTTCAGCAGAGACTGTATTAATTACTGGTAGGACAATTGCTGTGGCCCTTCCTTCCCTTCCTGACACCATCCCTCCCGCCCAACACCAGGCTCCAGAAGCCATGTGCTAGCTGAGAGGCAGAAACCCCTCTCCGTTTCAAGTGGTAATTATAATTCTCCTTGTTACAATGAAATTCTTTCTGTGATTAAATTTCAATCTGAGCAGGCTCATTTTCTCATTTGCAGAGATTTTATTAGTTTGTGGGAATGTCTGCTTTCCCTCCGTGGAATTTATTCTTAAATTACTCTTCCTTTTTTCTTCTTTTCCCCTCCAAAATCCCTCTCTTTCAAGTGACATTTGCCAACATTAGTCTGATTTAAGACCTTTTATCCAACCCATTGCCTTTTACTTAACTATATTGCTTCCAAGACCACTGGGATCTTCAGGCATCAATCATTACCATTCGTGCTGAAGCTGGCTTTAGGCAAGGAGTTACCATTTCTTTGGGGAACACTGTGCACCATCAGCTGAAATGCTGTGAATAGTTTGTTGTGGAAAATTAACAGCAAACTCTCCCCATGCCCATCAATGTTCTTAAAATGTCTTTTATGCGGCACCGCAGACAACTCCATGGCTGAGACTGGCACATCCCATACCTAACCTCATACTTCGTCCCTTAATTTAGGCTGAACTTCCCTACTCTTGGTCAAGAGAAGAGACACCCATAGTCCAAGATCAACACAACATCTTGAAACAACAGGCCAAACCCATTTGGCTTGGCCAAATCAGTCAATGGTGTGGTCTCTTATTCACCAGCAGACCTAAAGTTGGATCATCTTGGTTAGAGTCCATCTTGAAGTCAGGGAGCTGCAAAAGCTCACACACCCTTGTCTAGAAGGGCAACATACTAGTGATGCCTGATGAATTTCTAAAATTTGTCTGAATGGAACCCTGGTTGGTAACAAGCACCCCTGAGGGATAAGAAATTAAACAAACAAACCAACCAACTCACACCACACCAAACAAAAAGCACCTTGCATTAGGTGCCAGGGTTGCTACCACAGCACAGCCTTGGCACAGTGGGGAGCACAGCCCAGAGCTCCAGACTTTATCAAGTGCTCTAAGCCTGCTGCATCTGAAGTCACTGCTTGCAGCACAGTGGCTGCTACACGCCTATAAACTACTATGATCGACAATCTGCCAAAAAGTCCAAGCAATTCCTTTGGTCTGAGCTCAAACTCAGCTTCAACCATTGTGACTCAACCATATGTTCAACCAAGTCAAAGGGTTTTTCTGCATTTTTCAGACCTGCCTTGACTCCATCACTTTGCACAACTCAGGGTGCACTCAGCTCTTTGTAGATACCTATATTAAAATACTGCATCATTGGTATTTCAAAGCACATGGAAGTTTCCTAGCTGCTTCTGTTTATTTTGTGTAGCACTGGGAAATAAAATGGGAATAACACACTTAAACATTATCCTCACTTAAATCCAGTGACGTTCCCCCAAAGTAGCTATGTCCTTACTTTCAATTTTAAGCTGCAATTTGCATAAATCTCAACCACAGGGGCTATGTAAGCCTACACTGTGTTCAGGGTGTCCAGAAATACCCCCGGAGATTTCCAAGGTTCTCAAGGAGGCATCAGGCTCCCAGAAATGTCCCCTGATCACCAAGATCTTGATCTTCCGAAAGTATACAATAAAATTCGCATTGTTGTTATTTGTTCTTTAGGTGTTTATTGTTCAGAGACCTGAGGTCACATTCTCAGTCAGAACAGATCAGTAGGAGCACACACATTTACAGGAGATAAGCACCTAGAGTTGGCCTTAAGTGCTTTTCCAAAGGCATCAGGCACAGGGGGTGCTGACAGATGCCCAGCAAGGTTTTCCAAATGGCATGAGCAGGTCTGGTGGCTCTGGTGCCTGATTCCCACTGGCTTTCCCCAAGATGGAAAGGCTGGTCTACAAGGTGAAATTAGTGCCGAGGAAGTCAGAGCATGAATTTAACATGCATTTGTAATTCCCTGCAAATTCCCCATGTGAACAGATTTAATCTGCATTACAAATGTCTTTTCATGGCTGGAGTCTATCCAGAGCTCTCTTTCAAGGGTAGGGGAAAGCTGAAGCTCTGTAGTTATACATTTCAGCTTGAGTTTTTGGAGTATTTTTCTTGCCATGCATAACTAATATTCTTAAGCATCTAATAACACAACTCAGACATGCTACCTATAGGACTATTTTTCCTGAACACCATTAGGCTTTGAGCATAACAGCCATGTGTCTGTAAAGTTTTTATATCTTTCCCCTGTGATTACAGTCCCAGGTTCAAAGCAGCTCTCAGCAAATTCAGCCACTTCAAGAAAATCAGCTGTACAGGCCAAATAGCCAAACACACACACACACGCACATGCAATTAAAATCAAATGCCTAGATGATAATTTCAATTTTAATTAGATTTTACCAGGACTATGAGTTAAGGCTGCAGGCTGAGATGTTGATTTAAAGCTGTAGCTAATGTGTTTTATTGCCAGATTTGCTCATAGTCAAAGCTAATTATCCCTATTATGCTTACATGATTTTTCAAACAACAACAACAACACAAAAGGCAGTAAGAAAGTGAATGTGGAGCAAGCAGATTGGTGTGGCAGTGTGTGTGTGTGTGTGTGTGTGTGTGTGTGTGTGTGCACACACACGGGTGTATTTACCAGCCATTTAAAACCAATCACACTGGAAAGACACCAAACAATTAGCAAATGAAGTGCGGTATACTTAAGTAAACATCCCACTTCGAAGACCGATCATGAAATATTGAAAACAATGAGAAGATCTTACACTATTCCTAAATACATTGATATTGTGGAAAGTAAGGTCCTTTGTAGGGAAGCTAAGAAAAGCTGAGCAATTTATTGGAATCCTGGAAAGTAAAGAGGCTTAAAGGGAGTTTTCCGTGGTTTTCTATGTGGAAAAAAATCAAATACTCGTTTTATGTTGTTTGGGGTTTTTTTTAATTCTTCTCATTATTAACATTTCTGAATTTATATCTGGGAAAAATGAATAATGGGAAATGCTGAGGAAAAAGTATGTGTAAATTTGAAGTTTTACACATTTTCAGTTCTTAAAAATGCCAAGAAATTTCAAAAGAAAGAGCAATTGGCAAAAAAAAAGACACTCCTAACTACTCCATCTGAAGTAAAGCCTTGGCTCTTTTTCTCAGAAAGGGTTCAGATATGTCTTGAAGAAGCCTTCCCCATTGCTCGTCCCTCCTCCTTAAGCAAGGACCCAAGAGCGTTCACTCTTGCTTTCATCTGTCTACCCATTACCCCAGTGCTCAGGGTCTGCCACCCATTTCTTTTTGTACCAGGAAGCCTCCCATGATGCATGGGGATTCTAAGGAGACTCCCAGAAACTTGTATTCCATGAGTTAAACCAAAAATAGTAAGCATACAGTCAGCCAATACTGCGTGTGTCTGTGTGTGTGTGTCCCCACCACTCCTGTCAGAACAGATTGCATTTTGCTTCTGTTTTGATTTTAAAAGGAAAATATTCTGGACAGAAAAGAAACGTATGTTTCCCCACTGGAAACTCCCCAAAACCCAACTGTTGAGATGTTGGCAAGGGCTGCAATGCCTCAGTGGTTTCTTCTTAAGGAAAGTTCCACGAGGGGGGCAGGGCCAGCAGGGAGGAATGGCCTGGGTGAGTGCAGGACACCAGCAAAGGTGCTTTTGTGTCAAAAATTGTTCAATTTTCAATCCTGTTGCCTCATCACTGAAGCTGCTGGTCAGTTCTACCACAAAATAGAACTTGGTTTGCTTGATGTTTCTGCAGAAATGCAATGGGGATCTACAGGCTGCTGGAGGCACCTGCGGCAGCTGTGAAGACGGAGCACAGCACAGTGGAAAGCCCATGGAAATAGTGTGTTTTAGGGCAAAAAGCCAAAATGAGAGCATGCTTCATCTTTTTTGAACATAATGCTGTATCGCTGAATATGCAGATGGATTTTCACTACTCCCTTGCAGCCAGGATGTCTTCTATTTATAACTTTTGCTTACTAGTAGTTACTCCCTCACTGTGTACAGGGAAATTACTCTTTCCTAATTCTTTCTGTTGAACAAGATGCTATCCCAGCTAATACTTAGCCATGCCACAATGCTCATCACACAGCCTGGGAACATCAATCCCAATGCAGGTAGATCCATAAAAGGACCTCCTCAAGTAAGCAGACAACTGCAGATGAACCAATTGCTCATCCCCTAACAAACAAAACACATGAGTAGGAAAACACTCTATTTTGTTAAACCCCAGATGTGGCTTCAGGTCAGTCATGCTGCTGTTTCAGACCCAACACCAGAACCAGGACCAGCCCTGTTACCAGAGCACCTCTACTGTTACTGTACATGTCAGTACCTCAGCCTGGACAGACATGGCACAGCTCACCTGGGCATGCTCACAGACTTGTTTCTACCTCTTTCCCCAAGGTGTCACAGCCTGCCCTAGGGTCTCAGCAGATTTTGGGACTGTACAACCATCACCAGGAGGCTGTGCCAGCACATTTGCATGTGTGTGCTCATACCTGCATGCTGCAGATTGCCGGTTGGTGTTATTTCATCTTTGCTGTGGCAGCTGAGTTTACTATCACTTGCTTTAAGGAAACAGCTGGGCTTGCTTATTTGGTGTGTGTATTTCCAAGCAAGTCAGCCAAGAGTAGCCTGTGAATACAGCAAAGAAAGGCCCTTCTTAGAAAGCCTTTCTCTGAGCATCCAACAAAAGAAGAAAATGAAGAGCTAATACTGGACGAGACCCAAGAGCTCTTCATATGAATAACTGCAAATGGGAAAAAGATGCCCCTTAGAGACAGAGTTGGAGGCAAGATGTGACAATGGCTAATAACTCCCAAGGCCAGCAGGACTGGGGATTATTTAACAGCCCAGCATGCCTATGGCATTGGACGGACACCATGGCCTACTGAAATCCTGAAGGATTTTGTTCAGTATGCTTATAAATGACACCTGCCGATGAAGACAGAGCTCTTTGTTTTTCTGGAGTTAAACAGAATGTCCTTTCAGCAGCACCTGGCCAAGGTTTCTGCTTCTGTCTCACTCTCCTCATACCTTTTTAGCCAAACTGAATCCAGCCATCATTTTAGCTTTCAATCCACAACTGGAAGGTTGCACCCTGTGAACAGAGGCCAAAGCCTTTGTTTGCAGCCCCAAATAGGATCGCATTAGTTAAGCCTTAGCTGTCGTACTCAATTTTCTTCATTCACACTACACACTGGCAGCCAATTTGGTTGAAAGAAATTTGGCTAGTTCTCTTGGACCTTCATCCTCCACTGTTCCTTTTTCCCCCAGTTAAACCAACTATTTTCCTTTGCTATTAATGACAGATACTAAAGCATTTCAGTAGAGCCTAAACAGAGCAAACAAATGTGTGTCTGTTCAGGAATGACTTGGTCCCTGCTATGAGAATCTGACAGCAATTAATGCCAACATACAGAGACTTTTTCTCTTATATTTAAGCGTTTTCATAGATATCAAAAAGCACATCACCATCCAGCATACAAAAAAGTGACAATGTTCACAGGATTATGTACCTATTAAACTAAACAAAACAGGAATTCAAGCCCCAGAAGGCTGTGGAGGTTTGACAACAGGATGCATAATGACTGGGATGGCAAAACTAACTGCAGGCAGTTAGCCTAACTGCAGGCACGGTGGATTTTCTCTACTGAACAAGTTGACATGATACCCGTAGTTTTTATGCTATGGTTTCAAATATGTAACACTATCAGTACTATTTAGGAAGGACTAAGAGTATCAAGCCCTTAAGATTTCAAAAGTAGCCCTGAAATATTGCTTTTAATGTAACACACCCAACACAACCTTTTCTAATACTGATCAGGATAAATCTGAACCCTGACATCACCAGATCTCTTGAACTAGGGAAGAAAACACCGCTCAGAAGACGTACTGCAGGTATTTATGGCACACACACCTTGCAGTTAGGAGCACCTTTCTGCTGGCAGAAAGCAGGTTTGTCTCATAGTCCCCACAGCAGCAAGCTCAAGGAAAGCTACTAAAGGGCTTTAGAGCTGGGTATGTTCAATGCCATTGCAGGAGCACAATTTAAAGGCTGTGGTGTGAACATATAGAGGTGAGTTCCCCTTAAGGAGACTACACCAAAGCAAACCCCTTCCTCCTCTCCAAGAGGAGTTATCAGTCCCCTACTTACTATGGCCTCACTGTTTCTACAGGATCAAAGCCCTGCACCATCACTGGAGTGCCTTGGCCAAGTACCATCCAACCACTCTTCCCTCCAGACCTCAGGTCACACAGCAGAGAAAGCACAAGCATTCACTGGCAATACATTTCTGAGATGATAAATGGCTTTTCTCCCAAGCAAGTCACACCTCTCCCCAGATAGATTCCCTCAATGTCATATGCCAGCAACAACTTTCCAGGTGCAGGAAGCAATGAATGTGTTGTCTCCTGGCCTGCACCACCAGCATGCACTTACTGCTACTATTTGTTTCTAGAACCTGTACACATTGGCATACACAATTAATGCACATAGGTGGTGATCTCATGGAAATTGGCAGTGTGAAAACTGTGTGCACAGAAAAACCTTTGCATGTCAGAGTCCTCCAGTGGTTCTTTCCTGAAACAAGTGGCCATGAAAGGCAAATGTCAGTGAATGTGATCAGAGCTTTGACTTATTATACTCTGTTCAAAAGCTGCCTCAAGTTAAGTTAATCAAACTCAGTCTGCCTGCATCATTTTGCGCTCTCCTGATGTTTTTTTATTCCTCTTTCATGCTAGGAGGAAAAGATACTGGGTTATCTATGGGTCCTGCCTGCCAATAAATGTCAGGACTGGAAGTTGCTTTGTAGTGAGAGGTTTGTAACAAAATCACTCAACATTGGCACCATTTATTGACTTTGCAAAACAACCAGTTTTCCAATTCACTATCATTAATTGATCCCATGAAAGTCAAACTTAAAAGAAAGAGAAAGACCAATCGTATTAGCATAGCAAGGTTTCCCACTGGTAGCTCACTAAGGGACTGTCAGTCGGATTATTTCCAGGCTTAACCACAGGAGCTCAGAAATCCAAAAAGGATTTCCCCAGAACTGAAGGGGAAGCTGGGTTGAAACATGCTGCTATCTGCTTTTCTCTCAGAGCCCACCAGCACCAGCTCTCACAGGTGAGGATGGACTAGCACCAGGTAGACTAGAAATTATTTATTTTTTTACTGTGAGGGTGGTGAGGCACAGGCACAAGTTGCCCAGAGAGGTGGTGGATGCTCCATCCCTGGAAACATCGAAGGTCAGATTGCACAGGACTCTAAGCAACCTGATCTAGTTCAGTATGTCCCCACTCATTGCAGAAGAGTTGGACTAGAAGATTTTTAAAAGTCATTGCTAAATCAAACCATTTTCGGATTCTGTGATTACATTCCTTACTGAGAAAGGGTTGGACTTCTCAATACACTCAAACTTCTTCTGCAATTAGGAGCATTAATGAAGAGACAGATGAGAATCTCAATCCTGATCTAGACCTCTCCAAAACACAACTATTTATTTGGCAAAGTCTTAATTTAGGTTCAACACTTGTTGTAACCTGAGAAGACACTGATGGTACAAAGATAATTGTATTTCATGTTTTATCACAGCAGAGAATCACTAGTTATCCTGCACAGGTTTATTTTATCTGTGGTGGGAGCCTTAACATGCCAAAACTGCTTAAAATCCCATTTTGGGGATTTTTTTTGTAAGAATTGTATGCACTGCAAAATCCACCTTCACCAAAATAGAAGTATTTTTATTGAATAGATAATTTTCAGCAAAAATGCAATGGATAACCTCGCAAGATAATTGTTTCTGCTTTTTCATTTCAATACTGTCAAAACATGTCTGTTCAATAACCACAGAGCTGCTGTGTTTCAACTCTGTCATTATATTTAGGCACGTATATTAATTGAATGATATTGCTATTTATTTTACTCAATACTGTTCTGTTTATATATACTAAAGGATTCATTATTTCCCAATTATTTTTTCAACCTTAGCTATTCCATACAATTTAAAAATACTGCATTTCCTTTCCCACTTTGAAGTCTTGTTAAAAGTCTAAAGACAAGCTACAGAGCAGAAACAACACCGCTCTGCCAGTCCTGAGCCCTGACAACGTTTGTTGGAATAAATATAACCAGCTGGGGGTTTGAGTCAGGAAAAACTAGCTCTGTTCTGTATTTGACAAGCACTGGAGATAAAGGCTGCTGTAAAGAAGAAATAAGTAAGGAACAACAACAACAAAGGATGTAAAAACCTTTCTAAGAGTCTAAAGAGAGCAATGTTATCCAGGCAGTGTCCTGCATTCTGTAAAAGCATAAAAGTGTTGGAAGCAGTGGGTCACCCGTTGTCCCAGATATCCCCAGGTAGAAGGAGGAACCTTCCCCCCCCAATACCCAAAACTTGAACCTCTGCTCTAAACAAGTCATGTGTGCTACTTTCTAGTCAGCACCTTACAGAGGTGCCTGATCCCATCCCAAGACAGATATCTTAAAGTGTGTAGGATGGCTTGGTACCAGGATAGAGCTGTTCTTGCCCACAGACAGAGAATTCCCAATGGGTTTAAGATCAGAGACAGATCCTTAGACTGTGAAATACAATAAATCTCATTTGAGACAAGCAATCTGAGCTAATCTGACCAGATCATATTATGGCAGCTCATGGTTATGTCACATAAGCAGTGAAAACAGACTGTACTTAAAACATACTTCTGCCACTCCCAACAGCCTTGCCAGGGTCCTCCACATCACCTGGTTGGATTACTTGGCATGATGTTTTCCCAAGGAACCTGACCTCAGCTTGGAAAACAGACCAGGTGCATGCCAGAACCCACCAAAACCTGTAAAGGGGGAGTTGTTAGCCTGTACAAAACCAGAAAAACATCACTCTCATTGCAAGGAGACATAAGCTTCTGACCCTCAAAAGACAGGTATCTTAGCATTCAAAAGCTGATGTATACAGAAATAGGCTTAGCATTTTTCTTGAAGAGAAGAAAGGTCAGAGTCAAGTATATATTTTCTTTTCTTCTTTTAATGGCTTTACAAGTTCCTGAAGTCACTTTTACTACAGAAATATATTCCTGTAATTTTTTCTTTGACCAGCAAAGCAAATGCCGTGTACAAAGAAAAAAAAAAAAAAAAGACAAGCACACAATATCAACCACAGTGCTGACATGAAATAAAATACTTGAGAAATGTTATGATGCAGTGAGGCACCTTCCTAGCTACTCTTAAACATGTCAAGTGTAATTCAGATTTGACTTCTTCCACTGTGGGTAACCCAGGCACCAGAAATTTTCATCAATAAAAAAATCATTTCAACCACATGACTTAAAACTCCCATATATAAACACTAAGAAGATGTGTAAACTGGATCATAAATCTGGTGCTCTCAAATTCCAGTGCTGCAGTCAGCCAGCCAGACACAGGGCATATATCCTGGATCAAGACAGCAATGTCAAATTAACCTAATTATTTTCTTGGAACAAAGGTTCTGAAGAGTTTTGGTCACAAAATGTTGATGCTTCCTTTCCCTGTGACAGCTCATTGGCTTAATGCCACCTGGGAGAGAGGGCAGGCTCTTCCAGAGAAAACCTTGCCCAGTTCTAAATGCTTTGCTATATTTATATTCATAATACCAGAAATTTTATCAGCACATACAGGGAGACACTTTTGCCTTATAAAACAGAATGAGACAAGACACATGGTGAGCTTTATTTTCCCTCTCCATTCTTTTTATTCTGCTATACAGACAGCATGGCAGGGAAGCACAGCAACCAGAAACTGGGAAGACCAATGTGGACAATAGAGGTTATGCCCACACATGAGAGCAATTTGATGCTACAGGAGGAGTGGGTCAGTAGGTCAAAACCATCTAATACCACAACTGGTTACAGTTTTAGGGAGAGGGTCCAGGCTGGTCCATGAGCCAATCAGCCTGACACCATGTGCTGACTGATGGTGCCTGCAGGACTGCTTCAGGCTCTTCACTCTCCCAGAGAGTACATTTAGTGTACACCTGAAGTGGAGCACTGGACTATTTTTCCTGGAAAGGAATTTAGCATACCAAGGGCAGGCTGTGATTCAAACTGGCATAGGTAAGAGAGGGTGTTGGAACATCTGTCCTAAAACTGTAGTACTGCTCTGAACCAAACTGCTCCCTACCTGCCAGTGGAATATGAACTACAGGGACACAGGCATCATGTTTGTCAAAAGCCATGGCATAGTGGGGAAAACCAAGCCAGCTGATGGAGTACAGTGAGGAGACAGATTTATAGCTGCACACAGACTTGCAAAGTCATTAGAAACCTAAATGCATTGAAAAACCAGAGAGATAAAGTCAAAATTATATTGGAGGTTGAGAGGGCATCTTTGCTTTTTTCTTTTATTAAAAACATATTTCAGCTGCTGATTCTTTTTCTTGGATTTGATTTTTGGTTTTCCAGTCCTGTAGAGAAAAAAATTCCCTCTGGATACAAATGCACCTGTGGGAGGGAGCTCACATATGAGCCTGGGTCTCCACTGCACTTACTTGCTGTTCTGCTCCCCATGAAGCCCAACCAAAGGATGTGACTGATGTGTTTGATTCATTTATTTTCTGTCAACATAGATTTGGTTCCACAAGGGGCTTGTCAAATTATGAAGACCTTAAATTATTGCTAGAAGTATAAATGACAGCTGAATATGAATGTTTGGCTTTGTGTTTACCCAAAGACATGAGGACATTTCTTGGTGCTGAGATTGGCCCTGGTACCTGATACCAATTCTAGTCCTGAGAGCAAGTTTCACCCTGCAGCACTGGGTGGGGTGCCCACATCAGGGAAAATGATCAGCAAGGAACAGTTTTGCATCAGAAAAAAAGAAAACAGCAGTAAAAGGTAATACCCATAAAAGAAACACAAAGTAGAATACGGACAATTACAAACATGCAGCTCCTTGCGCCCTGCTTTCCTGCACTCATGCCTCAGTAATAAGAAAAGAAGATGTATGGAGGAAAACTCCAACAGTATCTGCGAATTTCAGTTCTACGTAGAACACGGTGAGAGTTTCCCTGAGCCACCAGCAGCCAAGTTCACTAATGATATCTGCTGACATAAAGTGTCACCAACGCGACTCCTCTTCTTAAGGGGACGTTTTGTAAAACTTCATAAGTGACAGGTTCCCAGTCCTGTTGGCTAAAGGTCATAAAAGCCTGTATTCTCATTTTTCGCAGCTCTAGCCGATAGCTGTGATTTAGAGCCAGTCGTTTGGCGGCATGATTGCTGCGCACCGAGCAAGAGGCTCGTGCATACCGATACCAGGGCTCCAATTTGGCAGGCTAAAAGTCTCCTAAAATTGTGAAGTGCTGCCATAACTTTATATGACTTCATTCCAAACCCTCAGCTATTTCTAAAATAAAGTGCTTAAAGAAGTTTCAGGGCTCCAATTACAGTATCTAAAAGGAAATGTACTGCTGGAGACCTTGTGGCACTCGTACTCAAATCCTCCTGCAAATGTGCACTCAAATGCTTCCAAATTGGTTCCCGCAGAGCAAAGTTACAAGAAATCAGGGCAGCATTTTTCACTTCGTTTTCCAATGGCTTTATAAGACTGGGAAGCAAGAAGCATACTGAATGGATTTACATTGATGCCCAGGGATGTTTTGATGCCACAGCAAACAGCCAGGATGCAAGTTTTTATGTTTGTGTGGCTGTCCTGATGCAGGTAAACATTCCCCATGCTCAGCCCGTTCTCACACAGGCCTGTTTTGCTCCATTTTAGAAAAATGAGATAAAAAGCAAAAAGGCCAAAATCTATGGCCTGAGGGAAGCTCCACAAGCTGGGACTGACCCCTGGTTCTGGCTGAACACATTCAACTTTCCTGAGCTAAAAACCTCTACAAAAGGTCAGGTTCCTGAATGACTCTCTGCCAAGGTAACACTCCTCTTCAGCCTCAACCTTGCTGCAAGTTTCATGTATCTATTCTAATCCCAGAGCAGAAATACCTACATGCATAAGGCTCAAAGCAGGAAAAATAGCCAAAATCCTTTGCTGATGGAAGTTATATAAATAACTGCAAGGAACATACAGCAGGTATTAATTTACCATAAAATATAGGTACTTGAATGAAAAGAAATTTTCCATCAAGCCTTTCATCCTGGAAAAGCGCTCTCATAATACAGAGGGGAAAAAAATAATAGATCGGGTTTTGTTGAAAATATTTGGTTCCTAAAAAAGAAGCATAATAAGCCCTAAATCAAAGACACTGAAAAGTCTGACATGAAAAACACAAAA
>NW_008661852.1:14222-56192 GCF_000695815.1 Acanthisitta chloris | reverse complement strand
AGAGTTTCAATAGCAGAGAAGGAAATATTTCCTTTGAATATTTGCTTTTCCATTTTACTGCCTCTCAGATGTGGTCAGTACTCTTAATATTAGCTGTTAGGTTGACAAATACAAACCCATGTAATGGTAGGAAAACACCTGCCAAGTGCAGTATGCAGTGGGCTTGAAAATACCCCATTAAACCCATACCCACACTGTTTTCCAGTACTGGGCAAACACAAACTTGCATCCAAAAGCAAAGGGCCCAGCAACCCATTCCAGAACTGGCACCTGAACTGGAATTGCTGAGTTTGGATGTTCCTTGGTGTTACGCTTTTGCATGAATGCCCAGGCCCTCTGTCCCTTTGAGATGGGCTGATACTGAAGACCACAGTCCCTAAATAGTGAGCCTCCCTTCCCAGACAGATCAAGTCAGGATGCACAGTTGAAGTGGAAATAAATGTGACTCCTCAATGATGGCTGGAGAAAAATGCTTTTTATCAGCATTTCCCAGTTTTAATGCACAAGATAAAAATCGACATATTGGCATTCTGCGTTTCGCTGACTCTGACCAGAAATCATAAGCTAGATTTGTTTCAGGTTCCCTTGGTCCACACAGGGCTTGGAATACTCCCGATAAGATTTTACTGCCGATTAATTTTCCTGCAGGGAAAGCAATGCTGCAGGAGGGAAAAAAACCTTACAGCATTGCTTGTGCTAACAGGAAAATTAAAAGACCTTGTAATTCTCACAAGATGATGTGGAAGGGACTTACTCAGAGACAAAGAGCTGCGCATCACATTGGGAGTACTGTGTTTATGGCTTGAAGGTTATCTATAGCCCAAGTAACTCCAAGTGTGCTCCTTGTCTTCTTTCTTTTATAGCTCTGAAAAGCAGACATGAGCTGTACATGGCCCTGCTGTCTGGCATGTCTCCAAACCCAAGAGCTTGCCCCAGCAGAGCATCCAGCCTCACCCCGGTAGCGCTCGCCCCGAGAAGAGCACGGCAAGCAATGCAAAGGCACGTCCAACCCTGTGACAATTCACAGATTATTAAACCTGATTTAATCTCTTCTTCAGTATCTCACAGCACTGAGCACACACTATCCTCATTCCTAATGTCTGCAGGAGGGTTGCAGAAGTAAAAGCTAATAATTTAAATATACTTTTTTGAAGGTTTTCCTACAAAAACCTATTAAATGTGCACAGAAACACATGAGTTGGCCTGTAACAAGCTTCAAGGGTTCCTCTCTTGCAAGTGCCTGATCACCTATATGGAAACTGAGGTGACTTTTGCATTGCATTTGGCTACTGCAGATGACAGCAAAGGAAATGCACATGAAAGATTGAGTCTTTACTGCCAGGCTGCTCCAGAGGAGTGAGCTGAGAGATAAGGTAAAGGAATACATAGGTTTTATATACATGGATTGTGCTTTCCCACGGAGATGCAGATGTTTTCCTCCCTTTTATTGAACATTTTCCACTATATAACCTGTGTGTCTTGAGAACAGATACATTCAGGGTGGCAAGTCGTTTGAAACTTCTTATCTTTATTTATAATCAGCCACTTTCTACAAGGAGCTGCAGCTAAGGGTTCCTTCTAGAAAGGCAAGATAAGTTTAGCAGCAACTATGGGAAAGGTTGTAGTAGCAGAGTTAAGACAGGGATGAGGGAAAGTGAAAGCTGCCAGAGTGAGACTAGGTGAGACACCTTAGAGCATCTTCATGCTCTAAGGTAACGCCAGCTCTCTGCAGCAGTCTGCAGCTGTTCATGCTTTCATTTGGGTCTTTTTCATTGCCTGTCTTCATTTTTACTAAATGGTGCAATTTGCCTTTTCTTCTTTGGCACAATAGTTAATTAATCTCTCTCCAGCATTCTGCTACCACAGACAGTACTATCCAAATATTCCTAGAACCAAATTTTCAGCTGCCCTCTTTTACTAAAAAGTCTACTCTTGTGTGGAAAAAATAATTCTTCGAAAAATTAATTAACTATTGCAGCTTCTTTGGATGGGTAAGACTGGCATTTATTCAGCAACTCCTTTTAAGGAATGCATTTACTTCCCCCCCTCTGTTTTAGACCTCTGAATTTATGGTGCAAGGCAGCATCAGCATTTGCAGGTTGGATGTTTACCTAATTAGCTGTAGTTAATGGAACCTTTTATAGAAAGCCCTTTTCCAGTTCTGGGAAACAACAACTTCAAATTCACCTGTTTAAGAGAAGATAAAATAGAAAGCAAGCAGCTACAATGCTTCACCCAGCATCACATCACCTTGCTAAAGGAACTCCCATGCCAGAACCACCACACATCAACAACCATCACCACAAACTACAGTATGAAGATGAGTTATACCCAACCTCTTTCAGCCTGACACCTTTCAGATCAGAGATGACAGCTCCTCAACAGGCATTGTTCAAACCCAAAATGTGTTAATGTCCAAAGAAATGTGTTATGCACCCCCGTACCTTGAGCAAAATCTTCTAAGAGATCCACACATGATCAGACATTCTACTATGGAAAACATGCTGATGAGTGCTGCACATTTTGGAGTGCTTCACAAAATAAAACCTGCTCCTGCATTTGCAATGCCAAGCAGCATTTCTGCACATGTCTTCAAAACTACATTCAAGTGTCACTATACCACAGAATGAATGCTTATTGGTATTTTAACTGTTCTCTGTTGGGTTTTTTAATAACCAAATGCCTTTAGTCCATTCACAAAGCATTCAGCCTGAGTCATTGTCTTCCATTCCCGAAAATGGCCTAATGTGGAAGAAAAGGAAAAAGATCTGTGCAGCCTGTTACAATAATTGTAATAGCTGTCCTGTAAAACCTATTTGTTCTGTGTAATTTCTCTTCTAGATCATTTTCATTGCAAAATATAATGCACACATCACATTTGGAAAATACACATGTAATTTCTATGTTTTGCATAAAAAGAACATGACAAATATCAACCCATAATAAAGGCGACCTGGGATCTTCAGGAAACTAATCAAACTTGGAAGTGGCAGCAACAACCTGTCTCCCTTGTGCCTCACTTGTCTCCATCTCCTGCCAAGCAGTAGGTCTGTCCATCGTCTCCAGTCAAACACTTTGAGTTGTACGTTCAGTTTGTGGTTTGGGGCCCATTTTGTCAGTTTGCCTCTTGATTTCATTTGGAACTGATTGCTATTAAATAATCGTGAATTTTCCTGCCCCACTGCCAGCTTTGCTGATTGAGACACGTGTAGAATTTCCTGCCTGGCAGCTCTTGCACAAACAAGCACACAGAGTTCAGTGCACAAAGCACTGCAAAACTCCACGTGGCTGTTTGCTCAGAGCAAACGCGGGACATGTGTCGCTCCATGGCTCTATTCCTCTTACACTGCTGCTAACATTGGGATCCCTTTCTTGGTCTGCTACCATCTCACCTCTCCAGTTTCCTGTCTGTGCTGGTTTGAAAGCAAACCAGTGAGAGACTCCAAGTCAGAAATACAATTTAATAGGAAAAACAAAACAATAAATGCAACAGTACAAAGAGCACTGACGCACTGATAGCATTAGAAAGCAACCTGACACTCTGTCAGTCAGGGTGTTGGTAGTAGTCCGATTAAACAGTGGCTGCAGTCCTCCTGGAGTGATGGGTCTGTTGCAGCAGTGATCCTGTAGAGCTGATCTTCATCTGAAGGTCCAGTGGCAGCTCTTGTTCTCTGGGAATCCAGCAGGCAAAGGGCTCTGTGCTGGTCCAAACCCCAGATTATATCCATGTGGGAATGCTTGGCTCCCCCTCCTTGGGGTGAAGCAGTCACTCTATGCATGCCTGGGTCCCAGACAGCCCATTAAACAGAGACAGCCCCCTGAGGGAGCCAGCTGGGATGAGTAGGAGACAATGATCACTGCCCCACCTGCTTTAACAGCTTGTGGAGAATACATACCATTGGTTACACTGTACACAGTAACCTAGGACACTGTCTCACCTCTTCTTAAGTGCTAGAAGCATTTCTGTATAGTAGAGTGCAATTTTAATACCAAAATTCCACAAAGCTCTCTGTGCCCACACCATTCCCTAGCTCCCTCAAAACAAACGTGCACATTTCTTTGTGGTATGCCCTTCTATGATTAAAATAACAAGAACATATAGGATAACATAGACCAGAAAGGACCAGCAGTGTCTATAAGTTCAATGTAAAATATCCGAAGCACCTAAGTAACATGGGGTCTGCCACATGCCCCTACTCCTTCCAATAGAATGTTTCCTAGGATGTTGTGCTGGTTTGAGCTGGAGTAGAGTTAACTTTCTTCACAGAGGCTAGTATGAGGCTATGTTTGGGTTTTGTGCTGAACACAGGGTTGATAATGCAGAGATGTTTTTGTTATTGCTGAGCAGAGCTTACACAGAGCCAAGGCCTTTGCTGCTCTCCGTACTGCCACGCTGGCAAGGAAGTTGGGGATGCATGGGAGATTGGGAGGAGACACAGCTGGAACAGGTGACCCAAACTGACCAAAGGGATATTCCATACCATAGGACATCATGCTCAGTATATAAGGTGGGAGGAAGAAGGAGGAAGGGGGCACATCTGGAGTGATGGCGTTTGTCTTCCCAAGGAACCGTTACGCGTGACGGGCCCTGCTCTCCTGGAGATGGCTGAACACCTCCTGTCTGTGGGAAGCAGTGAATTAATTCCTTGTTTTGCTATGCTTGTGAGTGCAGCTTTTACTCTCTCTATTAAACTGTCTTTATCTCAACCCATGAGTTTTTGTAGCTTTTATCCTTCTAATTCGCTCCCCCATCCCGTTGGTGGGGGAGTGAGTGAGAGGCTGCGTGGTTCTTGGCTGCTGCTGGGGTTAAACCACGACAGATGTAACTTCATGGTCTCTTGCTATCGCTTTAGGCTGTGCCTCTTGATCCTGCCTGATGTGGATATCTCTCTGCAGCAACCTGCCACCTCAAAGCCGTCACTAGGTCTACCATCTATCTTCTCTGTAAGCTGAGCAATCAACCTTCACCAAATATTTTGTCCCCCAAGCTCCAAATTATTCTTGCTGCTCTATTCACTCTTCCTAGCTGCCCTTTCCCATTGGAACACCCAATGTCCATCTGAGAACAGTGCTCAGGCTCAGACTTGCCATGCATTGACCTGGTCAGAAGAAAAAACCCAACCCAACAAACCACCAAACAAATGAAAATAGCCAAATCTTAGGAGCAGTACATCAGACAGCAATATGTAGTCCAATTTTTCATATTCAACGCAAGTCTTGGTGCACCTCTGTGGTCAGATGTGACTGCAGGGCATAGTCGATCACTGCCATTCTGATACATTTCTAATTCACGGGCTCAACACCTTCACTGACTTCACATGTCAGTGTTCAGGAGAGGAGAGGGTTGGATGGACTCATGCTGTCAACTGACAGCTGATGTTGGCCCCTTTGAAGCACCTACTCTGACAACCTGTGCTCAGAGAGCGGCACCAAGCGTGTTCTTCACAAGCCACCTACCACTGCCAACATCAGGTCCAGAACTCCTGCAGTGGCCACAAACCACCCGTCATTCAAACCTTAAAAAAAATAGAAATAAAATGCTATTTGTGTTTTGATGGCAAGCTCTGTTTGACTACGAAGCACAGCAGGAAGATCCCAGCGGCTCCTGGTACAGCTACAAAACAAATAATTCATCCAAGTTGTTCCTACCTCCACTGGCAGGAATCACTGCAACTCCAGGGAAGTCAGGAGGCCAGAACCCCTGTACATATTAAAAATATATAGATCCCCAGAGTCCCCTGCTGACTTTTATCTGCTAGTGATCTAGAACAGTATTTTCTGACTAATCCTTCAAAGTCGTTCTTTTTTTCAGCCTCATCAAATTCCTCACATTCATTGTGCCTGCTGGGACGTTGTAACTCACCCCAAGTCTTCACTCCTTACATATGTGATTCGTTTCAAAGAGGCTTTTCTCCCTCAGTCTGGTTCCCCAACAATTCAAAGCAGTACCCAAGACAAACACCATGTTTTGTCATTAACCGGTTTGGATAAGTACTGTCCTGCCATAAGTTTTCTATTTTAAGGCATTGGTCTAGCCGGAGCAATTGATATGGAAATGAGTGTAATTACCAGCATAAACAATCTGTTAGTTACCATACAAGTCAGAGAGCTAAATCACCACCCGTCCACTACATTACCATCTGAATAGGAGGAGGTAGCTAATGGGCCATATGTTAATAAGCAGGTTACCCGCATTTTCATTTGCAAATGAAAAGCATGAATGACAGATGGACAGTAAAGATATGACCATGGATCATATTGTCATTCCCAGGACCCCCACACAGCAAACCCAGCCATGAAACCAACACAAAAGTTCCTCAGCTCTGAACACCATCCACTTCATGACAAGCCTCCAAAAACTACTTATGATACACCAAATGTCCCACCCAGCCCACCTCCAACTCAGCATAGGAGGTTTCCCAATTAAATGTCAGGTACTGCAAGAAAATATTTGAGAAACTGCACTGCAAAAGCTACACATTTGCCTTCCCAAGTTGTTCGACATACCAAAGGACCAAAGTTTCCAAGGAAACTATAGGGAGGAAACAAAACAAGCACTGTGCATCAGCAGGGGTTCACCCAACCAGCATAGCTGATATGCCCAACCCTGCCCTACCTCCAGTTCTCAGTTCCAATCCCACAAGCTATGTGATGCCTTCAGAAGACCAGTTGGACACAGGTGATGGGCTGAAAGAAGCAGTAGACGCAGCAAGTGTGTACTCTGATTTTGTACCAGGAAAATCACCACAGAGACCTTGCTTAAACAGGGATTAATCACCAAGTTGCACTTTAATACCCTATAAGGTGGGCAGAAAAGCCTCCACCTCTGTGACAGAAGGCATTTAACTATGGAGTTATCCCTCCCTACCCTGCTTGCTCACAACAACTGTAGCCACAAAAAGACAGGAGGGAATAAAAGGCTTATTTTCACCCACCAGGATCCCAGAGCAGCCCCATAAAGAGCTACGTGGGCACAACAACATGGACATGCAAGTGACAACTGAAGACCCAAAATGCAACCAAATCAAAACATCCACCCTAAAATGTAAAACTGCATCTTCTGATTCTGTTGCTGCTGATTGTGTACTGAGGAGGACTTCAGGGCGCTTTTTTTCCTGTATTCCTGCGGCACAAAGGCCAGGCTGGACCAGGAGGCCAGTCCCCAGCTCTGACCACTGCAGCACAGCTCGCTTGTGAACCAGGGCTGCTGCAAGGCTCTTTCCTCCAGGCACATACCCTGCAGCAAGGAGAAATGGCTGTGCCTGCAACAGGGATGTCTGGACAGTCATAAACTCTCAGACTGATGTCCAGTGAGAGCGATAATAGCACCGTGTTCTGCTTCAATAGCACTGTTGCTATTAGTGGCGTTGATAATATATCCTTGCAAAGACACTGCTTTGTTCTTCAGGAATAGGACTTTCTCCCTCAGGGTCCTGGATTTCCCACTGTCCTCCTACATATACTCTTGACTCAGTGGTTAAAGAAAAAAATAGGAAATTACGTGGAGAGGTCAAGCCACTCAAATGCATATGCATTAAAGCTCCCAGAAAGCAAACTAATTACACTGGAAATGATGCACTATACAGAACTAGTGTGTCGCCAAAAAAGACCATTTAAGATGTGCTAATAAGCTCTAACATACATTATTTCTCACTTAAAATAAGACTGAGAAGCTTTAAAAATCTGACTTCTTTTCACAAAAATAATCCCATCAGTGATGGCATTTATAATGCAACTTGTATGTCAAGTTCTGGCAGCCCTGGCTTGGCTCTTCCCACACCTCCATCACCCACAAGGGAAACAGCATCTCTCCCATCCCAGGGGATGCATGCACAGCACTATGCTCTGTAGGTTGCTCCAGAGATTCACCAGTCCCTCCCCAGAGGGAAACTTAATTGATAACCCTGGGAGAGAACTAAAACTACATATATTCTTGATGATGTTTTTTTTCCTACAGGAAGTTTTTCCTCAGTCTTTACCAACTTTAAAATTTATCTAACACATCCTCTTTCAGTAAGGAAGAATGAGGTAGTCAAATCACAGCATCCTAGCACTTGTAGCAACTAATGGATATAAACAGCATTTTCAACTCTGTAATTGTAATTTACAGTACGTTCCAGAGTTTTCTTTCAGTACAAACAGTTGCCAAGTTGAAAGGTTTTACAACTGCAAATCATTTTTGAGAACAGTGTGAAGAATGATGGTATTCATCAATGGGTTTATTAATATGAGCAGAAAGAATAATGGATGCAATATCTGCTAAGGGGACTTTACATTATGATATAAGCTTTAACTAATCTGAAATTAAAAAAAAAAAAAAAACAGTATATTGTATGCTTTAACTAATCTGAAATTAAAAAAAAAACAAAACCAGTATATTGTATGACAGGAAGGCTCCTATCATTTGCCTACTGTTCTCTCCTTAGGCACTTTCAACACCTGATTAATTAATAATTGTTGCTTGGGTTATGCTGCTCAACAACTTCTGTACCCTGGCTGTGAATCATAATCTGGCACTAAAAATTTAATACGTGTACAGCAACACTAGCCAAGATGCACCCTGTTGAGTGTTAAATAACTTATTTTTTTGTAAATATAGTCCTTTTTTATTAACCTGAAAGCAGCATTACACTTCAATAATTCCACCTGTCACCCTTACCAGTAATTAGCACTTGTACTGCTTCATTGAGAGACTATCTGATAAGAATTCCATTAGGAATTTGTTTTCCTCCAATTTTCTTTCTAAAACTGTTCACCACACTCAGCTGAGCTCCATTTTCATGCTATCCAGCTGAGTTCATGGCACACAAGTGGTCATACAGGGTGAGGTTTGGTGCTGTTTATGAAGGCTGAGCCCAGGGAGGCTGGCGGTTCAGGCCAGACAGAGAGCTTCAAAGGTTTAAAAAAAAATAGAAAATATGAAAAGTGAGTTTCTGGAACAAACAACAACAGAGAGAGTGAAACAGACCTGCTGTATCACCACTACAAGTAAATAACAGCAGCAGCAATAAAAGCAAAGCATCCCTCCTACAGACACAAAGTCCCCACAGCAATCACAGGGATCCAAGTATCAGGATGCACAACAGGTCATTTCAACACCGAAACCTGCTCCGGATGAACTCTTCACAAACTCTTCACTGAGTAAGGCAGAATCAGAATCAGACTAAGACAAGACAAGCACAGGAGGGTCAGTACCCATCAGTGAGCAAGGACATATGTCACAGCCCACTTGGGGCTGAACACCCAAGGCCACCAGCCCAGCTGAGCTCTGCAACCCACCAGGGCAACACCTTGGGAGGGTCCATCCTGCCACTGGGGCTGGGCAAGAGACCACGTGAAGCTGCTTCAGGAGCACACTTCATCACTGAGGAGGACAGCAGGGACAAACGAGGCAAATCCTGACCTTGCAGCAGTTGTCCTGCCGAGCCCACGAGCTCTCCAGTGACAAGGCAAGGACATTAGACAATGTCCAGTGGTTAACCCAAAATAGCGTAAAACCTCAAGCCAAGACAGAAATCTTGGCTAGCAGGTATGGAGAGCTGAGGGCCACAGCAGGCACAGAGAAGTCATTTAAAACTTCATGTTTGTCCCTGTCCTCCAGGAAAGGCACAGTTGATGCCCTCCAGCAGCCACCACGAGCTCCAGTCACAGTCCTGGTCCCTGCCGTGTGGTTTGGCAGTGGTGGCAGCCAACACTGAGCACCAAGCTCCAGGAAAGGGGGCGACCACTTGGAATTACCTTACTAGAGAGGGCCTCCAAAGGCCAGCTGAGCCTGACTGAGCTCTCCAAAACCAGTCCACTGAACCAGCATGAATCACCATGTCCTACGACTTAAAAAATTATCTGTTTTCTGAATTTTTCTACTATATGCAAACTAATTTCTGCACAAAACCACAGCGACAGGAGGTTTTAGCAGGATGTCCCATGAAGGATGATTTTCAGTTCTGATCTCATGGAAGGAGAGGAGCAAGTAACTGCACTCTCCAGTACTATTCAAAGGGTTTGCAATCTCCCCACCCTCCATCACAAAGCTTTGAGCAGCTGGGAGAGCAACAAAAATCTGTCTGTGCCACAGCACAAGCAGCAATTACTCTTACATTGGGTTGAGGTTTATTTTTGTGGTCTTTTTTTGTGGTCCTCTTTTTTTTTTTCCAGGGGTTTTTCTGGGTTTTGATTGTCTGATTGCTTCCTTTTAGTTCCTTCATTTTTGGACAAGAACAACTTCAAAGCCTTACAGATAACAGATACTGCTAATCTCCATGTAACAAGGTTCTTGAGGGAAAAAAAACTAAACAAGCAACTCACTCACTAAGATAACCATAACAACAAATTCTTTAATAACCCTAGCCCACTCCCTCCACTTTCTGGCATGGATACCATTTGTCATAGCTTTTCTGGGCAGAGCTGAGCACTTCAGAAGTGCAGGTTATTGGGATCACAAATAATTTTAGAGATGCTGACAAGCTGTGCCAGGAGGTCTGAAAAACAGCACCTTCTTATAGCACTCAGGATCACAAACATTTGCCTCACTATCACTTTCATGGAAAGAGAATAGAAAAGAGCAATAAAGCTTTTAGTAGAACTAATTAAAATTAAATGACAATTTACAACCTGGTCCTTCTATACCCCTACAAATAAAACCAATAAAAAGACAGACATTCTGAACTCTCTATTAAACAAAAAGTTTTGGCTCTCCCTTGCTTTTATATGTCAACCAAAATAAAAAGTACTGCCCTTACACCTGCATCTTCACCAGCAACAACTCTGGATAAAACCATTAATCACAAAAAACTCATTCAACACATTTTGCCTTTTCTACTACATGTGGACAATCAACAAATTAAAAGGAGACCAACTAGGGTTACCACTGCAATGATTAAAAGCTTCACAAGAAATACAAATGCTTGTGCTTCAGGCTGTGCACTAAGCTCTAGTAAAGAGCAGCTGAGAAGAGCTGAACCACAACTACAGCAAGTGAAACCCAAAGTGCCTTCAGGGGGAAGGCTTCCCCAAACAGCCAGCACTGCCCCTTGGCAGAGATGGACCACAGACCACAACTTCTGAGGCCTCTGGGCACACTTGAAAACCCCTGATGTACCATCTGCTGTTTAATATACTGCCTTTCCCTAACCCCAAAGCAGCACTCTTGGCTCAGGGCAGTGGGTGATAGGAAGCTTCACTGCCAGCAAGCCTAGGAGGCCTCAAAGAGGTTTCTAGATTGACTATTGTACAGGATCCAACAACCCTGCACATGAATATAGCCTCTTATTTTGTATGTACACACCCATATACAACCATTACCTGTAAACACACATGTGAGGAGTGTGGAATTGTCTCACTATGCTGCAGTCTGGTCCATCCATGGGGTCATTCCTAGCCCAGGAAATTCCTCACCCCAGCTTCAGTGTAGATCAGCCTGTCAGACAACATGGAGCAGCTCATACCAGGCACCAGAGATGCCCTGTCTACAGGTGACAAGGTAAGAGTGAATTTTGGGTAATTGCCCTTTTTTAAAGCCAGAAGAGAGTGGGAGGACAGAATCAACTACTCAACAAAAATGCTTCTTGCTGCATTTGGGGAGACAAGCAAATGGGTGAAAAAGTGAATTCCCATCATCCCCAGGAACATTATTCTGACTTAGAGCCAAAAAAACATAGTCTGCAATGCATGAAAAACTCATAGAACACATAATTCAAAGAATGGTACAAAGGCAGAAAAATCCCTGTGATTTTGAGAGTGCTTTTCAAATCAGGAACGGCACAAGTAACGAGTCCATGAAATGAGACAGAACTAAAATGAACTTAAGACAAATGTTAAATATCGATGTAACAATCACGGACCAAAGCAAAAGCAGAAGAAAAAAAGGGCCCATGATTAACAGTCCTAAGTTGCTTCCTCAGATAGACAATTCCATTAAAAGCTGCAAATATGTCGTGTCCCTTGTGGAGAATTAATAGAAATGCCATCTTTCTCAGGAAAGGCACAACCACCTTCCTGCAGGCACAGCAGCAGCACAGAAATCTGGGTTCATTTTCAAGAGGACACTAGCTCAAGTCCCAAGTGTTTCCTGGGTGCAGTCAGGTATCTCCTCCATCCTCACTGGAGCTTTGTATAGAAAGGATTTCAAAGCACATTTTGTGAAGTAGCCTGCACAATTTTACAGATGGGGAAACTGAGGCACATCTGCTTGCAACAGTAAAACCCCAGCTATTAAGTCATGGGCTTTTCTTCTTTAAATGTTTCCCCTTTGTGTGAAGTATAAATATCCTCTCCTGTCATTGCTAAGGGATCTCAAATTCTCCTCCTCCCCTGTCTCAGTTCTGCAGCTCATATACACTCTGCACTGTGTCTTGGCACGAACCAAGGACCTCAGGTCCCAGGTTCACAGAGTGAGGCATTGTTCATCACACCTTTTAAAGCAGACACTGGCTGACCTCTTCAGCAGCACTGGAGTATTTTTCTCTTCTGTTGTATTTGCTGCACTGTTTATTATCTTCCCGTTTATTTTAAGTCCAGCTAAGCCCAGTGGAGAAGGTTTGCAGTTTATATTGCACTACACTCATCCTCCTCCTGCTTTTTTTTTTGTAGCATATGGCCATTCAGGTTATAGCCTCTCTTTCACTTCTGTGTCTAGACTTATTACCTTAAATATTTTTTAATACTATAATCTATATGACACTTCTCTCTGCAGGCATCTCTTCTGTCCAAACTCTGATTTTATCTCCACCTTTTTTCCCTTAATGGCTCTGGACGTCCACAACACGCCAGTGCAAAGCCTGTACCACCACCAGAGGGTTCCGATGCAATGAGGAAAAATGAGTGTTTGTGCTCAGAATTTTATTTCTTAGCTAATAGCAACTGATTAGCAATAACATGGGCCCTATTTGTTAACTGCTAATAATTATCTAATGCTAAACCTTAGTAATAACAGTGCTCTTATCCTTTTTTACCTCCACTCCATATCTTGTCACCAAAAAAAAGCCCACCCCATTTTCCATTTTTCTTTCCTGTTCCAGGCAATTTTGCTCTCGGTTTCTGCACAAATTGCTCATGACAGGTTTTACTGGTGTCAGGCACCTGGTTTTCTCACAGACCAGACAGTCCTCCTTGGAGAAAACCCATGTCTGCACAAAAAGAAGGACCACAGGTCAATCTGTTCAAAACATTTTGACTATGAACATTCCCTAAGAAATCAACCTTGCCAACTGAAATGCTGAGTTTCATCGAGAACTCATTTAGTTTTGCTTTAGACACTACCAAGTGCTCTGCTATTTTTGCAAACATGTTCATACCATTCTCATGGTTAGATCCAAACCACTGTGACCTGAGCCACCTTTGTGGCATAGTGCCAACTGCCTACCTCAGACCTTGAGATGGAGATGGCTCTGACAATGAAAGGGAATTTATTGCTGAGTGTTATGTTTCATCAGAAGTAACAGAGTTAAACAAACAGTTACGGCCTCATCCTCAGGTAACGTAAATCAGAGCAAATACATCAAAGTAAAATCTATTTATACCAGCTGTGGTTCTTGTAACGTAATTTCAAAGCATCCTTGTCATCCGCTACTGGCTTTACCAGGGGCAGAAGGCAGAAAATTTACTGAAAGCCAAGGAAAAGACATCGTAATAGAGATCTCTTAGAGATGATTGCAGAATCAATATGACGACGACGGAGACTTAAATGGCTATGAATCACCTTGTTAAATCTATCGGTCTGCAGAACTGCCCCAAAACAGCAAACAAATAACAACAAAAAACCCCAAAGTGACTCCTCTGAGCCCCACGGCTAATAAACCTGTGCAGAGGACGTGGTGCAGTCCCAAGTGCCACACTATCAGGATGCCGAGGAACACGCCAGCCTTTGCAAGCCCCCAGCTGGCACAGCGTGCCATGCCCTCGTGCCTGCCCCGCGTTCCTGGGACAGAGCTGAGTTTCCAGGGCTGGGTGAGCTGCAGATGCCCAAAAGGGGGAGCAGAACAAGGGCAACATTGTTCCCTGCACATCGCTTGGGTTGCCAGAGTTCACATTGCTATTTTCCCCCCAAACTTGTTTACAAGAGGCAGTTACCATCACTCATTTTGACATTAAAAAAAATAATAGTAGTAATACAAGGGGAGGAGAGAGGGAGAGTGTCCAGCAATGACATGGGCATAAAGGTATGCAGGGAATGAGGAGGAGGGAAGCAGCCTGGCCACCCAGGGCCCATAAATCTCGCTGGCTGGACAATGACCTTTTGCATGCTGCCCACCACTAAAGGTTTCTGACGTGCAAAGTCCTTCTCTCTGCTCTACAGGGACAACAGCAGCTCATGAGTTATTAAAACAGGGCCTGATCACAAGTCAGAATGAATAAAACTGTTTGGAAAAGAGGGAGACAAAAGGTATGAAAACTTTACATAAGCAAGGATGCAGGTCGAAAATCTCCTGAAGGGATGGATGGGTGTTTTGGGGCACATCTATTTTTGTCTTCCTAGATGACGTTGCTGCAGAGGTGTACTGTTAACATCAGTTTTGATGCTCACACCAAGTCCTGGGGAGGACAACAGGTTTTGGCCAGCTGGATACCAGTTTGCAAAACAATTCAATGAGAATGTCATTGTCACTTTACAGGACAGGATTTCTGATCAGAAAGAGGTGAGGCAGTGATTTCCTTCTCCTTGTCTTTGCCACCATCATCACCAATTGTTTTAATGTGTGCTTTAAAGAATATGAAACTCTCAGACCACTGGACCAAAAAGCCACTTGTGTTCTTTCTGTGCATAAATAATAGAGCACCTTTGGTATCAAACTGAACAAATTCCAACAAGAGAAACTCTTGGTAGAAACTATAAGCTATACACACACGCAAATACTGTCATAGTCACAGTATATCTCTATCTATCTATCAATCATCTAGTCTATAAAGTAACATTCTCATTTCATTTCAGGGCAAAACACAAGTTTCCTGGTTCCTTAATTTTATTTTCACCAAAGGGAAATTTTCTGCAGAGAGGTACATCTGGCTGATGACTTCTTGTAGGAAGAAGCCAAGCTTCTCAATGGGAAGGACTGGCAGGGCTGGGTCCCCACAAAACAGACAGATGGGCGAAATTTTCAGCTTGGACTTTATTTTTAAATGTGACAGGATCACCGAGACATTATATAGTACTTGTCACACCATGAATTCTTTGCCTGCCACAGATCAGGAACTGTAAACAAACTCCCAAGGTAACAGATATCCCAGTGCAGGCTCTAATCTATCAAATATGGTAATTGTTAGCACAATCTAACAACTTGCTGGCTTCCAAATTAATCACTCAGACTTAGCAGCAAGGTGCATCTTTTTATAACTAACACTTGGCATATGAAGTGTGGCTAATAAGATGCCTCTAATTTAAGAGTTTCACAACATCCCCCTTAAGGAGATAATTGCTCACATTGAAGACCTCAATCCCAAAAAGGCTGCAGAGAACACTTGCCACTGCTCACCAGCTTCTCCCTACCACTGGAGCTCAGAGTAGCCCAGCTCTGGCTGAGTGCCAAGGAGGACATCAAAGGCCATGAAAAAAGCAATATGGAATTGCAACTTATCAATATCTGGTCAATCAATTGGACCAGAAAGTTTATAGTCATATAATGGTCCAGAGAAGAGCACCAAGGCTGGTGAAGGGACTCGAGCACAAGTGCCATGAGGAGAGGCTGAGGGAGCTGGGGTTGTTTAGCCTGGAGAAGAGGAGGCTCAGGGGAGACCTTATTGCCCTCTGAAACTCCCTGAAAGGAGGTTGTAGTCAGCTGCGGGTCGGTCTCTTCTTCCAGGCAACCAGCAGGAGGACAAGAGGGCACAGACTCAAACTCTGCCAGAGGAGGTTTAGGTTAGATATTAGGAAGAGATTTTTTCCTGCGCGAGTAATTAGGTATTGGAATGGGCTGCACAGGGAGGTGGTGGATTCACTGTCCCTGGAGGCTTTTAATATGATAACTGGATGTGGCACTTAGTGCCATGGTCTAGTAACCACGATAGGGTTGGACTTGATGATCTTTGAGGTCTTTTCCAACCCGGCTGATTCTATGATAGTGTCATCTCTGACCCAGAAATACATTCCTGATTATTCAATAATTTTTAACAATTTTGACCTAATAACTGTGAACAATATAGGTTCAAAACCCATATACTTACAGCACCTTTCTTCTAGCATCACCTCATCCCTCTTGCTGACCACCCCCAATCAAGCATCAAAACCTTTCATCATATACAGTCCTCTTAATTCCCTAACTAGTGCCAACCCATCCCCACTCCCTTCTCCAGCTAGTTCTCATCCACCTGTTCCTCAAGGAGGAGGCCAAGGTCTCATGGTCAAGCCTTTTCCCCAGAGCTTTACCTGCATTGTTGATCAAATTGACTATGTCCTTCCTAGGGCCTTCTTGAAAACCTTTTCACACATGAATCTGTTGCAAAGACAACAAGTTTCAGGTAGGGAACTCCTCTTGGCTGAAGGGTGAAGAACTCACCTGTTCTCTAGGGCACTGCAATGTCACAAATGCCAATAGCAGGGCTTCTGCATAGTGCCTTCAGAGTCTGCAGTGATTTCAAAGAGGGTACTGAAAAATTTGAAGAACACAGAGGAGTCAACTCATTACAGAATATTATTGCGAAAGATTAGGTTCTGACAGACTTCAGGCCTTTCCCAAAGAAAGCTGGGGAGAAAGGGAATTTACAGTGTAACTTTCAAACTGGTTAGTAAATGCACCATCTTAGCTGATGTGACAATCAGTTCCCTATTTGAACAAATTCGTTTTGGAAACACAATGATGTATTTTTGGTTAAGAATGAATACCCCTAAAATCATAAAGATAAAGCAGTACATCCTGCATGAAATTCAAGGATGTGACACCAGACGAAGCAGGCTGAGTCCCCTGAAGCACAACGTGAATTTGTGAGCAGTTCAGAGATCCCATCTGCCAACCACTTTTATCTCTGAAGTTAGTAAACAGCACAGACACTTGCTACCTCTCCATTTCTCCTTAGGAACTAGACTTGAAGACCACCAAGGCTACCATAAGGCTGGATAAAATACCAAGTATCTAAGAAACCTCAGAGGAGGTAAAAACAAGTCCTTTTTCTCATTTATCATGCCCAACAACATAACAAACCTCACTCTCCACTTCTTTGAATCTTTTTGAACACAGGCATCCAAAACAGTGCAGACAGCACATCCCTTGCACTCTTGGGTCACATAAGGAGCACAAAGCTGGTGAACAGCTTTGAGAGAAGTTTGCTGCATGTACAAAACAAAATTTAAGGAAACATGAGGAAGACCATCTAAGGCTGTGGTGAGTATCCAAAACGTTCCCTCCAGGGCAGCTTGAGCACTTTTGATAATTGCACTGGAGACCAAATTACACGGTATTAACCAGTAACACTAAAAATTCCCCATATACCACTTTTTTCTATTTTATTTTATTTTCTGTAGAAGTCATCAAAACACCTACTTTCAGCATGACAGCAAATCACTGCCAATCTGGTGAGACTAAGCTACTTCTAAATTGGGAACTGTGACAAGAGAGTAGCACAGCATTAAGGCTTATCTAAGGAAATGAGTCATTTCAATTAAAGAAGCAGTTATAGAATCTAATAGAATAAATTTATATCAACTAATTAACACTTACGATCATTATTCTCCGTGGTTTTATAGAATTGTACCCTAGATATCACTATATAAACATAAAGTTAAATAACAGTTTACTGCTTTCTTTCAGTATATAACTGCTTGCTTAAGAAAAGAATAGTTGACTGATTAATCAATTCAAAGTTCAAGGGACCAGCATGTTATCAGAAAGCTGACACTATATCGAGTGAGTTGGCACTTGCATGTTTAATTTGGTATTCCATTTCTGAGTTAAACTTCATTGTCTACCTTATTTATATAAGCCTTTTATCTTCTTGGAAAGCAGGAGGTACTTCTGCACTAAGATTTACTGTTAGAATGCAATCACTTTTACTTTTTCTTCACATCCCTCTTTCTGACACCACCATGGTCCAAACCTCTCTCCCTGCTGCAGCTGCTGAGCCATAGCACAACAAAGGGGTATAACTGTTTAGTATACATGCTCCTTGTATGATAAAAAGTGGGAAGGAAACTTGGCTGTTCCCATATGACCAATTTGCCTTGCTATTTTCAACCCCAATGATATACGGAGAGGAACACAGCGGCTTCTCTGCAGCTCCAAGTCTTACAGCTCAGCATGGCAGCACAGTAAATAAGCTTAGAAGTAATACCTTCAGAAATTGCAGTGTCTATGTAACAACAGCAAGACAAAATCTGCTTCAAGACCTCACTCCTACAGATGCACAAATTCGCACAGGTGTCCCCTGCACACACTTCTACAAATATTTAAGTGAATGAATTTCACTCTTACCAATTTAAAAACTTCACACCTGTGTCTCCTTACCAGCAGTTAAGTTTTACAGGCTCTGGGAGCAAGGGAAAAGTGTCGGCACAGTTTACAAACCAAAGGATGATGGCAAGACCACAGGCACTCAGCTTTACGTCCTCAACAGTGGAGCAGCTGGAAAAAGAGCTCTGTAAAGGCCACACACTAATGACACCTCAAACTGGAAGAAACAGCAACATGTCCCAAAAGAGGCAATTGCCACACTGGTGACAAAGCAGGTGAGACAGTGCACAGCTCTCCCCCAGGATGACTGCAGCCCCTTGCCACTGGCTGGCATTGATAGGACCAGGCAGCATGCCACCACCAAGATGTCTTATCTGACCTCCCTGTTCCAGAAATGCTGCTCCAGGTAAATATAACAAAGGAAAGAGCTGTAGTTTCTGAAAGGACAGAATCTCACCAAGTCACTGACCTTTCCAGAAGCACAGAGAAAAAAGCACGCCCAATCCCATAAAGCTTTATACACACACTTAAGCTCATCTTTCCACATTAAAGCACTTATGATGGGCTTTAAGCACCATCTTATGTACCATGGAAGTTTCACAAGGTACCTCTGGAGAACCTGATCCTTTCCTGCTTGCTGAACTGGGCTGGTTTGGCATTAAAAGGATGATGTTTGCCCCAAGAAGGATTGTCATTAGCTGAACCATCAAAACCAGCCTAAACACAGTAAATAAAAAAAACTCAGACCTAATCAAAAATTTTCCCAAAATAACTCCCTAAGTCCCGTTCCAATCCTTTCAGCCACCTTCTAGCATGAATGCTCCACACAGGCTACTCCTAACCTCTTGCAATCCCAATCTCACACACAATGATGCAAAGCCCATCCAATGGAGGGGCTACGACCCTCAGATGAAGACACCCCAAGACCCTTCCCACAGGTAAATTCTCATCTCACACTCCAAAATCAGGTTCTCCCTTTCCTGAGGCTGTGGCACACTGCTTCTATATGAAAAAGCAATACATAGTCACTAATTGTTCTAATTTATTCCTGTGTGTCATATCCTTCAAAACATCATTTAGACCAAAGTTAGGAGCTAGATTGCTAAATATGCTCTAATCATAATAGTCCTCAAAGAAGGAAAGGCAGGCAGACAGCAGCCATTTTGCCTTCATCTGTCTTCTCTTGTTGCCAAAGCCCTTTCAAATGCTCACCCATTTATCACTTGGATAGCGATCGTTAGCTCTTCTCATTCCAGCTCCTACAGACTGATGATGGTTGTTAGACTTTTTATTTACTTCTCTCTGTAACTGTGAGCAGAGTTAGTGCTATAATAACTTCTGTCCTTTTATAAAAGTTCTCATTTAAAAGGGGAGCACTGAAAATTGCATACAACCCTACCAATCCAGATGGAGACCTGCCTCTGGATAATGAACAAACAAGGAGATGTTAAAGCAAAAGGTAAGCAGTCAAATACTTACCACACTACTTACAAAACCTGCATTTTATTCTCGTGGCATTTCAATTATCTTATTAAAGATACACCTCAAACCAAGTCATTCTGGGTTAGAATTGTAGTTGTTTGCTCAGACATATGAAGCAATTAAATTCAAACTCCAAAGAACATATGAAATGTATAATCTGGACCTCAGGGACATTGGCTATCCTCTCTCCCCATGGGCACTGATGTTGCTGTATTCTCCTGTTCATCTCCAACTTCATGGAACCAGCACCAAGTCCAGGCAGCCCACAGGTGGCATGTGGCCAGGAGAGCCACCAGCACTACTCCCACAGAAGTGTCTGCTGGGTGGGCACTTCTTAAAAGACGACTTTGCTCCCCAAAATGAAATTGCCTTGATTTGCCTTAAGGAGGAAGCACTGTCACCACCTCACTTCTTCCTGCCTGGGGAGGCACAAGGAGCAGAGCAGAATGATCTCCTCTCTACCTTTCAGCAGCGCCATGGATGCAATCCTGCTCATTTATTCCCTTACTGCCAAACACAAATGAGCTAGAGTACTGGGGATTTCTTGCAGAATACTATCATATACGAAATGCAGGGAAAGAAGAAAGGATCCTTTTCTAAAGTCCGATTTCTGAAAAGGAATTTCCTTCTAGAATCACATATAGGTTTTTTTCCCTCTCTTTTGAAAGGTTGCCTTCCCAGTTTCATCTTACTTTCAAACACCACTTGTTCTCCAATTTTGCAAAACATTTGGATCATCACTTCAGGATGTTAAGACATTTTATTTCAGTTTCATTTAAGGAGATACAAAGAAGTTGGCTGAGAAGGGAGGAAATTAACAGGTTCTTTCCAGATATTAAGCTACAACCATCTGAAGACTTAAAAGACCCGTTTTCTTCTAGAAAACTTTGACTTGAAGCAAACAAGGTATTTTTTGCGGAAAAGTTATTCATGTGAAATAGTTTTACCAGCTCTAGAAATAACTGAGATGTAACAGGCCACTAAGTGTATAAACAGGGCAACCTGTGTTCTTTAAACTCAGATCTGTGGACATTAATTTATTCGAGGCCATGAAAATACAGGAGTTGAACACTCACCACTTTTAGCATCCAACCCACCACCTCTCATCCCAGTTCCCCACGTTCGTTCAGCAGCAAATGGTCCTGCTTGGGTATGGCAGGAAATCCTGTGCCCCATTTCTCACAACTCTTCATCTACAGCATCAGTTCTCCCATCCCATCCCATGAGGTTCAGTCCCACAGCGCAATTTAGGCATATATTGGGAACGGTCCCTCCAGAGAGCCCTTCTCTGAGGATATGACAACTGAAAGCAGATCAGAAGAAACTACCTAAGTCCTTCTACCAAAAAGCATCCCATCTGTCAAAAAGGGAAAAAAGAAAAAGAATAATGCTCTATAGGCTGAAAACTGCTGACTTACATTTGTTCAGCTAATGTCCAATTACTATTACATGAATCTCTACATTGAAAAAAGAAGTTTAATAAGAAAGCTAATGAAAATTAAGTATTTTACAAGTATAAGTATAAAGTCAACTGGGTATCATACTGGTATTCAAATGCAAGGGTGCCAACAAGGGGAAAGCTGGCATTCACACAGGAATGAGTTCTCAGACATGGAGGAAATAGAGCAAGCCAAAATCTTCCAGAAGTCCAGCCTCATCATGCTAACATTTTTTTTTTCCCCAAGCATTCATTTTAGCACAACACCAGGCTCTCCATACAGTATCTGAACACAGTTCCCTGCATACCAGTTTGAACAGAAACTTTTGCAAATTAATTTTCGAGAGAGGAAATGGTGGTTTATGGGGGAGGGAGGGAGCACAAGTTGCAGCCTCCTCCCTTGCAGCCCCAAATTGCTGTGGATTAGAGATGCATGACAAGAGACAGGGTTGAACCTCCCTGCACTCTGCTGTCCTGCACAAACAAAATGGGTAGCAAATTGTGACATTGCTTACTGTGTATTACTTCTTTCATTTTGATTTTTTCCTCGATTATAAACTTAATGAAAGCCTCTGCTGCACTTCAGTGCAGACAGATTTCACTGCTCCTCTCTTCACGGACTTCAGCCATAAAGCCATGCTAATTACTCTGACAGGCTAATGGGAGGAAAAAATAAAGAGGTACATGCAAACACACACATATTCCCAGTGAGCCGTCATGGGTGAAAGAGGGCTACAGCCCCCCAGCTTGGCCAGCCCTATTGACAGAACAAAGGAGCTTCTGGCCTGGCAATGCAGAGCAAAAACTGTGGATGCAGAAAGCAGAATGGGGAGAGGGGGGCAAAAGGAAGAAAGAAAAGGAAGTAACACTCATTCTTGTGTTGTGAGGTCCTTACTATGCAAAGCTTTCACGCCGCAAAGAAAAGTGCTATTGAGAGAAGATGAAGGAGACCAAAATGCTGAGAGGCAAACAACCAAACACGCTGCAGTGCCTGCTGCGAGGGGCCTGGGACCCTCCACCAGCACCGGCACCACTTGCAAACACGGAAATCATTTAGCAAGCCAGATGCTATGATAGGCAGCTATTTTCAAATAAACGAAATAACTACTTTCTTGAGAGACTTGCTCTATTCTGCTGCTAACAACCTGCAGGTGCACACCACCTCCGAGCATCTTGCACAGCACAAACACGTATTGCAAGCCACCACAAGATGGATCATGCATTCAGTTTTCCTATGTGCACCATTCAGGATAGTCACCGAAATTACATCTGCTTTTCCATAAGAAAGGGAGAGAATTTGAACTGTGAGTGAAAACACTTCAGCCAGACAGGTAGGAATGTAGCCAGGGCAGTCCCAGCTACAGCCATCTCCAGCTGAACACCCTGTGAGCTTACAACTAGAGGACTTACCTCTTGTTGGCTCGCAGATAGAAACCTCTCCTTGCCATAGTCCTGTGAAATTGCAAACTCTAAACACTGCAATTGACCACAGGCACTGATAATAGCTACAGGGTATCTTGCTTGCATGGAATAAATTCCCATTAAATATGAATCACCAGTAACTCTCCCTCCTCAATCCTTCTTTTCCCAAGAAAAGTCCTCTAACTTGCATTTGCAGCCCCATCAACACAGGTGAAAACACTGCATGCTCTGGGGTTCTTTGCTCACTGATTTCCCCTGCAGCAGTGAGCACCAGGGCGGGATCTGCATGTACCAGTTACTCCCATGCACTTAAGAAAAAATAACATTTCAGAAGTTTAATCCATTTTTTTTATTGGATAAAATACTGGGAACCATGACCACAAATACCACCGTGCATATTTTCCCTGTGTCCAGCTCCCAGTGAAAATGGGGAAATGCATTTGGGAAGTCCTCCATGAAACATGCAGCATTTATCTCCCTGTTCCTGAAATCCTGTTATCTTGACAAGCAACAACAAGACAATTTCAGCACTAAGAAAGAAAACATTTTTCTGGCTCTCCATATTAATTATACTTTAAAAATACATGGTCATGGGAGGGCAAAAAAAAGGGAATGGGACTCTGTTACAATACCCACACACTGACAACCTAACAGACACTATTTTGTGTCTTTCCCAGCAAGTTTCATTCAATTAGCTGCACCACTGAGTTCAAAAGGTGATTAATTGAGGCCTAGTCTGGTTTATAGAATTACAGTCCCTCAATGATGTATGCAAAGACATGGGGAAATCTTAGATTTAAGCTCAGCTGTCTTGGCTAAATATTGAAAGAAGAAAAGCAGAGAGGTGGGGGAAGGAGGAAGGCACTTGGCATTCAGATCTTGTCCATGGTGGAACAATTAATTTCCCACTCTGTGATGAGATGGCCAACACAGTGGCACAGTGCACACATAAATACTTGTCTATCAGCACTCAAAAACTCAGGCAGGAAAGCACCAAACAAGTCCTCAATGACCTACTATCAGTAATGCCTGAAAGTCCCCAAGTGATGACTACTGCACCCAAAAGCTGATCCTTTTACCCATGTTTTAAAATTACTACTCTTCTTTTCAGAGTAGTGGCTTTTATTTCCCCCTGCTCTTAATGCTTTGGGGTTTTTCCTTGATTTTGTTAGACTGTTAAACCACTTCTTTATTCTCTTTCTTTGCATATCTATCCTGATGGGAGGGGAACATACACATCTGGCTGCTTTTCAACAAATCAGTCACTTAGGATGCTCAGGGCACTCCTTCATCCTGGGCTATGGAGCAGAAGGATGATAAAGACAAATGCAAAACAAACTTAAGAGTGATGACCCCAACCTTTTTGCTGACCCTGTGCAGGAGACTCACCCTGCCTGCCCACACAGCTCCAGACCCAGCCAGGCATCATGTACCAGCACCCGCCTCCAGCATTGCCCTGGGTTCTCTGACTCTTCGTGCATTAGGACAGATTTCCAAGGACTGAGGAACCAGACAGCTTCAAGGGCTCCTTTGATCTAAAATCCCATCCTCAATTTTGCAAAATTCCAAAGAACCACTTTGCCCAGAAGTGGCAAGATGGATTTATCTATCAGCAATGGCAGCCCAAGCTGCAAAAGACTGAAAACAACGTGGGGAATAAAAAAAACAACAACAAAAAACACACACCAAAACAAAACAATAACCAAAAAGCACCCACACAAAACAAACCTGAACCATGCAATCCTGACTACAGTCTTGAAAAAGACAGAGAAACAAAGCACATTTTTAAGTCTTGCAGGCTTCATGGAGTCCCCAAGGTAATGCTTGGTGCCTGTAGCCACAGGTTTCCCACTCTATCTCCCCAGCGCCTTTCAGAATATTTTGAGCAATGAAATCCAGACCTGCAGCCACATTCAGACCTGTTGCAAAATACCTCTCATGCACAAGAGCCCTAACTGCCAACAGCAGCTATCCCAGACTAACACTCAAAGCCCTGCTCTGATGTACAGCCAGTGGCCAGAGCCTCACGCGAGCCAAGAAGAGCACACCTCCTGGGCTGAAACCCAGCAGGACCTTTATACGTTTCTTTATGCAGGACTAGCAAGGCAGCTCCTTTTAACTTTCAATGGCTTTGGTCTGTAATTGACTTGCCCATTGACAGGCCCACATGGGGCCTGTGGTTTTCAAGTTATCGTTTCAATCACACCTGGAAAGCAACAATGCACACTATCCACTGAAAGCCTGAACAATCCCACCCATTCACTTTAAAGCGTCTGCATTTCCATCTTGGCCTATGCTTATCCATAAATGCTCATGGCTGGGGGATGGCACAAAGACCATGCAACACCACATGGATTGAGGAACCTGTTGGCCAGTTTCTCTCCTGTGGAAGCTGTTTCATCATACAGGCAGGACATCACAGTGCAGGCTGCCCTACACATCCCCCTCAGCCTCTCCTCTGCTACACACACCAGCCCCAAACAGGGGTCCTGAGCCTCAGACACTCTGCACAACACAGACACTGAAAAAGTAATCAAAATTAAATCACCTAAGATAACCTGTACAAGCAGAGGTGAGTTTTACTTTCACAAACTCTTGATTTTCTCACAAGAATACATGGCAAGCACACAGGTACAAGTACCAACTGCACTTCAAATGGTCTGTGATTCAGAGTACATAACTACTGCTATAAACTGCAGGATATTGCTTCAACAAATTATTTAAAAGCTGAACAGCTCATCACAAATATAACAGTCTGACTCAACAGCAGATGCACTTTTCATTTATTCAGTCCTGATAAAGCATATGCAACATTAAAAGCAACTGATAATTACATAGATGAGAGTAATACCATGCTAGGTAAAAAGGTGCCACTTACTGTACCAGTAATTAAATTGATCTTTCCATTATCCTTGTTTTACAGTTATCCTTATCTTGGCCCTTGTAGTTTCTGCCTTTTGTAGCTTAATAACTGTTTGTTTCTACTTTCTTTGTGCAGGAGTAAGAAGTTGAGCATCATATGATCAGAGGAAAAAATAGCTTGGAAGATATGCCTGCAAGAATGATGCTTTCAGTTATCTGACTCTATTACCTGAGCACACTTCTTTTCCCCTGGAAGGTTTGCAGCCAAGTAAAGTGGAATAAGCACATCTAACTTGCATTAGAAAAAGTATCTATTACCTCACGGTGACAAAAAAAAAATGAATCCCAACTGACATGTTGGGACTCTTATCATGGCAAATGTAGCATGTGTGACTCACATAACACCCAAAAGAGTCCCTCTAATTATGTCAGCCTTTCTTTACAGCATGGTCACTTTGATTACTGAATTAGCACCGCAAATTCAGGCTGGTGTGTGCTTGGGACTGCTCCTGATGGAACTGGCCCACTTCAGTCCAAAAGTCTTCTTTTACGCTTGCACTTCATGAACCAGAGGAAAACATTAAATAGAACTGGGAAGCAAGTACAAAAAAGTCTTTAAAATCCATCCCAAAACCACCAGCAATAGCAACCTGTTGAACAGGTATTTGTAACAAATGCAGCAAGTGGAAAGCACAGGAAAAGGGGAAGAAGCAGAAGAGATGCAGAGTGGGCTAAGGTCCACTGAGTGAAGTCGGTACTGCCTGAACACATTTCAGTGACCATCTTGCAGGCCATAAATAGGGAATTTTAGTCATTTAAAGAGAAGGTTGAATATTTCTAAACTGTTAGGTGTCAAAAACAAAGAAATCCCTCCTCTGACAAATGCAAACTGACATGAATACCCATTTATGCCCTAATAGTATGCAAGAGGGTACTATTGCTTACACTAACCTTTAAACACTCCAATGTCAAATGGAAATGGAAGCAGACTTGGTGACAGCTTTTACTGAAGTGCAGCAGAGGGTCAAATCCATGGGATGTACATCCTATATGGGGAAGGCCACATTAGGTCAGAGGCAGAGGAGAAGAAGTATCTGCACCTTAAACATCCCTTAGGATCTGCTAAGACATGGTGCCCCAATGAAGGGGCTGGGCACAACAATGCCTGCGTGGTAACAACTTCCTTTTCACAGAGTATTCACTGTGGAGAGTTGCAGGAGAAACCACCTCTTAAAGGATCAGGACACTGTGAAAGAAGTCCAGCCACATGGAGTTGGTAAATTCAGGGAGTGACCATTCAGCTTGGCCAGATGTCTTTCATCCTGGGGATGGGGCTGCAGGCATAAATGCACACTGACTAGAAAGTAGTAATAGACAAGTTTCTTCCCTGTCTTTAAGGCTAGACTGCATCATGCCAGACACATTCCATTTGTCCACAAGGGAATTTTGGGAATATGCAATGTGCACCTTTGTAGAGAGCTTTCCAGTGACCCCAAGATCTGCAAGGATATTGCAGAGTACAGCATCCACACCAATGCTGGGGTGAAAGTCAGGCACCAGTTACATCAGCCATTAAGAGATTTCCACAATCCCTTGAGTAGCACCTTCAAAACATGCCCGTATGTATTTGTACCAGAATCAAAGGAAAACAAGCAAAAAATCTAGCAGGGAAAAAATGTAGGAAAAACTGATTAGAGAAAACAGGAGAGCCAAGGACCCCTGCAGCATGGCCAGTGCCCAGGCAGGAGCATGGGCAGGAGCTCAGAGATGCAGGAATGAGCCATTTCGGATGCCAGTACGTGCAGCATGCCATGCTGCACAGAAAAGGAACATTCACATCCAAGGATCTGTAAAGAAATATTGCTGCAGTTAAGTATGCAAATATTTTGTTGTTGACAAAAGAACTAATAGGGTATTTTTTCACCATTTTATCTCGTGCCTCTCCTGAAAGACATCAAAAAGCCTTCCCACCACCCTCACATTTGACACTGTAAGACTATAAGCATACACAAATACATGTATGCACACTCCCAACATACTTTCCCCTTTTCAGAAATGGAGTGCCACTTTTAAATATTTCCACTTTACTTGCTCTGAATTGCCGGAGATCAAATGAGTCAATTAAGTGCTGTGTCTTTTTTGTGCGGAGGCAAGATGAAGGTAATTTGCTGCTCAGTGCATCTGTTTCCTCATCAGCACAGTAAGGACCAGGCTAATTAGGGGAGGAAAACAATATGGTCATATGGATAGGCCAGATTGCCTGTCACTCAGCTATTCAGCTTGCAGGTCGTGCTGTGAGGACAGAGAACAGATGAGGAGTCTTCATCTCCTTCCTCACCGTGCCTTGGGAAAAAAAAAAACCTACTTCAAGCACTCAGATGGTTACCTGAATATTTTTAGCCTTAATCCCAAAAGGTTCCTCCCCAAATCCTGTCGCCGCTTATGTGCCCATGATGAACGTTGCTGCTCCTTGCTCCGGCAAGGATTCAAGGCAGCAGGTGCCAAGGGTTCTCTGAGTGGCTTACAGCACCAAGGTTGGGCCGTTTGCTCACCCAGGTGGGCAAGGGGGGACCCCAGGTCACCCTGTGGGGAGCGTGGGCAAGCCACAGCACTGGCACAGGGAATCTATTAGCAATGTGTGATGCTAATGAAGTCACTCCAATTCCCTCCTCTGTTGACTGGGAGTCTACACTGCAGGGCATCGCTCTGCTTTCTACTGGACTCTGTGCTAGCGAATGCAAGGTGTTCCCTGCTTCCAGACCTCCCCACACAGCCAGTGGGAAGGCACCGAGCTAGAGGATGACTGGGTTTTAGTACAACAAAATCTTCACAATCTCTGCCTCCCTATTGCCTCCCACACTGAGATTTTTTTAAAATACATGTTTGGAAAACAACTGAAAATTGGAAGAAGCGATACATGATCAAGACCCATCTAAAAAGCTCTTGTTGCTACTCCATTTGCTCTCCAACACAGAAAATTCCCAAGTATTTTGCATCATTTTTTGTTTCAATTGATTCAATTAGCCATATGACTTCATTCTCAAACACCTGCAAATTTGAAACACCACAGAATCACAGACCCCAACTCTATGATCACGTGCGTGAGTGCCCCAATTCAGCTTGAAACCACTGATCCTAAATCTGATGTCAAAATTTATTTTCTTGGCAAACTGCAAACATGCAAGTGCATGAGAAAAATAACTTGAAGGAGACAAGCTAGAGATAAGTAATTCCCAGTCACTCACACGCAATCCCACTGCGGCATTTCTGTTTATTAGGAGAAGATATGGAATATCAGAGGAAGTTCATTTATTCACTGGCCTGTAAAATCAAGCAGCAGTAGACATTACATTTACTACATCTAAGCTTTATTTGCTACTCCAAAATGAAATGGTATAAGGTACAAAAAACAAGTTAACTCATATCGAGCATATCATGAAGGCAATCAACCTAAGCAAGGGCTTTCACATCTTCCTGTCAGCTACCACAAGACACAGACTGAGTGCTCCATACTGCAAACACAGCTTCTTGCTTTAAAAAAAAAAATTACATATTTTAATAGAGTATTCCCAGCAGATCTCTGGTTTTACACTGATCAGAAACACACCAATAAAGTCTGCTCCTCAAAAGGGAGCAGGGCTTGCACAAACACAAACCACAAAAAAAAAACCACCACCAAAAAAAACCCCCACAAAGCCCAGAACAGACTTTGAATGGAGACCACCCGTCTCAGCACACCAGGGAGAACAGGTTCACTCACAAGCCATTTCAAAAAAAGCTGCCAGGGAGCATCTTATTGCCTCAGTCCAAAATGAGGCAACTTTCATCCCAGATTTTGGCACACATCCCACACATGGCTTTGGCCCAAAGGCTTTGATTAAATCGAAGCAGCTCTTTGCTCCCATTCAGAGGGCTGCTAAGTTTGGGATGAGTCACCGATTCATCTAGATCCATAAATAAACATCCAGGAACATGGATGAGCCTGCAGAGCTCCCTCTGAACTTCAAGTCTTTACCCCTGCATCCTCACCAGACCTCAGAGAAATTGCATTTCTTCCTTACCAACTCTTCCCATCATTATTTCCTGAAAGTCTACAACACATCTAACCCCTCCAAGAGGTGAATGTTATCTGATGATACACATCAAGGGTTAGGGGCTGGTATTTGAGCTATGATTACACACAGCAGCGTAAGTGAAAATACATAAGCAATAAGACAATATGCCATGTATTCAATAGCAGCACATAAACTCCTTTAACCACAGCTTTACTGCACCAGTGTTCCACAAAATGAAGGGATAAAAATTGTAATTTGTATTTTTCCACTTCTTGAAACCATTTACATTGTTCTAACAGTGTGTAAATCTTAAAACTCACCCAAATGTCATAATCAAATTTAGCAAACTATGCAGAAAACGTCAGTGGCTGGAATGGCAAACCAGGCTATTTGCTTCATTAAGCAAATCCAGGCAATAAACCGTGTCCTCCCCAAGAACAGATACTTGACCGAGTAGCTGTGATTCCCATGAAAGGGGAGGACAGGGCAATGCAAAGGACTGTCTTGTGAGCAGCAGGGATCCCTTCTCTGCTCAGGTGTCCCACCTAAGCTTGGCCACCAGTGCTTTGAAAAACAATAAAAATCACCCAAACCCCACAGTACAGGTTGCAGAAAATCTATGTTTTGTGCAGTTTTCAAGCTGAATTGACAACTATATGCTGGCGAGTTTATGGCCACTGTTAACACAGAAGCTTTAGCAGAAACGGGCTAAGCTGCAACAAGTCTCTGCAAAACCCCTCTAAAAATGTTTGTAACTATCACAGCAAGGGGCAGCACAGGAAAAGTGCACACAAAGCACAATGCAGGCAAAACGGTGGCTTGCAGGGCTTGCGGATGCCAAAGTTTACATGAGTTCAAAAAAGCAAACAAATTCTCAGCTGAAAAAGCCTCCATCAAGTCCAATTCAATGTGGGTCTCCACCTCCTGCTCACAGGTCTGAGCCAGAAAATAGTGGGAGTCTGGTAAAGTTTTCTAGGGGGGAATTTTACATGCGGGTCTTGCTCTAATATCCTTCAAAGGATAAGCGGTGTCTGCTCTCTGAGCCAGGTCACTGCAAACTGTGGCTTGACTCAGCCGAGCCGCATGTTCTTGCATGGAGCATTATGCTCTGCTTTATGCACTACCTCCCTGCAGGATGATCCCAGCCCAGCACTCAACTCTTGCTTCTCTAACTCCCCCCTGCAAAAGCCCACCCTCTGAGAAGAAGCAGACACCCTGTTTCATAGGGATGTGTTGAAGAGTAGTGAAACTGGAGGCTGGCACTTCAGCTCCAGCACAGCAATGACAGCAGAGTGCAAGCACCTAGACTGAGCTGAGATAGTCACAAAGTCACTACACTGTGGTTTTGGCTAGGAAAAATAAAGTCACCTCTGCATCAAGGCAAAAACATATATCCAGATCCTAGTTGGCAAACCACTGTATCTGAAAAACCAGAGATGGCTTCATTTTGGCCAATTAAACTGAGGGATCTAAAAGCCTCAAGTGGAAATCCCAGAAATTTTAGCAATGTTGTGCATTAATCAAAAAAATCCAGACTGCAAATAGCAAGCAACCAAAGGGAGTGCTTGAGTTTTAAGAAACGCCTTAAGTCCAGCCAACACTGAAAGCATTTAAATTCTGGCAGCTTCAGAAGTAAGTGCCAGCATGAATTTAGATCCCTGGATACATTCAAAGTCTTTCAGCTGCAGTTTCACTAGAAAATAATGAAACCATACACGATCAAATCATTATAAATAAAGTTTCTTGAGCTCAGTGGAAGACAATACTGATGGATTCATGATCTGTGTTGCCTTAATAGAGCTAGTAATAATTTTGATGCATTGATTTCTATTTTCTGCTAAAAAAATGTGGATTTCTGTAAGGAATGCCTGCTCAGGAATTGCAGCTGAACTGAACACTGTATGTTGCTGACATTGTCGCTATGCTTTAAGTCAATTAGTAGGACTAGAGCCAGATGGCTTAGAACAACCAAAATTACACAGTACATTCTGTTTATTAGTTAGGATTATTATTCAGGCCATAATTACTTTTAACAGATTATTTATCATTATTAAGATTACAATGATGTGCAAGAAAACTATAAAGTCGTGAAAAACATGATTTTTCAATGGCATCTGTCCCTATTCTCTTTAAAACTTTCCTTAAATGCCTGAACTACAGAACTTTTAAAAAAACATTTCACTAGCTAGACGCACTGATTTTGGGACATAACCAGAGACTGTAGAAAGATGCCAACAACAGGAGGTTTTCCAGGATGGCTTTTTGCAGCGCTGCTCACCTGAGCTGCTGGGAACCTCTGCCTTGGAGGTGAAGGGAATACAGAAAACTCAGCTGTGGACAACAGCCTCACATAGCCAAAGGTCCTACATCTCTGCTGCTGGAAATATTAAGCTAAAGAAAAAAAAAAAAAACCTGAAAAATAGGTGTCTGGCAGAAATTCTAAGTTCATAACTAAAGTCAAGGAACAATTGCAACAATTCAAGTGATGTGAATCCAATCTTTTAAGTTTTTAACTTAATATACACAAAGCAATTATCTCAAGATTTACCTTGATATCCTACAGCCTTAGAAGGGCAGTTATGTTTAGCAGTTCACCAAAACTCAAAAATGCTGTATGCCACATTGTAGCTCCAGTTCGGCCCTTCTGCTACATCTGCCCTTCTGTCTGTGCTTTAATACACTGTAGCATTTGTGCTTGGCCAACCTGAGGTTTGTCCCAAAGCACCACCCTTCTACTTCCTATTCATTCAGACAATTTTGTATCTCATCCCATTGACCCATTGTATTCTCAAAGCTTTTGGTTGCTGCTAGGTTGGGTTTTTAAAACTTCTCCTACAAAGAGGAGGGGGAAAATGACACTAGTAAGATGCATAAAGTGTCCTCTTAAAGTGGCCAAAATCAGGCACCATTATGAAAAAGGGCACCAGACAATAAAAACATCATTCTTGCTTGCTGTGATACTCACCATTAAGCTTTGGACAGAACAGTGAGGAATGGAGAGAAGCAGCAGACTGGCTAATCAACAGGTACATCATGCAGATACCCATTAAGACCATACTACACTTTCTGAAATCTATATACTTCCCATGTTACTTCATCACCCCCACACCAACCTCCTCATTGCCCTCAACTTCTAATAGCAGGAGTGACCTTGGCACATGACATTTTCTTACAATTAATAGCTGGCTGGTGTTAATGGCCCTTGGCTACACCTTGGGCCATCAACTCCTCCCAGACAGTCATTAATCCCAAGGAAATACCCTGCACCTCAATCGTTATTACTTAATTAGCTCCACACATAATCTGCAGAGCTGTAACACCACACCAAAGGGTTGACTGGTAAATTATGAGTGCGAAAACTTTCAAGTCAAAAGACAGCAGATACTACACCAAAACCTAACGGCATTTTACCATGCTAATAAATAAAGGGTAATTATTTTGGGTCTGAATCAGCTACTCAAGTAAGCAAAGCAACTGCATTTCACTAAGCAGAGAGTTCGAGGGGCTCCCTCCAACTCTCCCTCGAACTGTTTTACAATGCCAGCCTAAGCTCAAACCCAATCTTGCACTTCAACAACAAAGTGCTGCTTTTTAAGATGCCACAAGCTACACCAAGTAAGAGGTTTTGCTCAGCTGCAGGAGACTTTGAGAAGGATGCACACACAAGGTCTGCACACAGAAACAAACCCAGAATCTGTGACATTTGCAACAAAATCCTGTCATTAAAGGCTGCCCCAAGCAGTGCTGCATACCCCTACTTAAGTAGCCTGGGCTCTTGGCAGCTCCTCTTCCCATTTCATTGCTCCTCTCACGTACTCCTGCCACCTTTAGGGCAGGTGTTTTTCCCAGATTACATAGCCTCTGCAGAGTCAAATATGATTAATTGTGTTCTTACATTATCAGAGTCACCCAAAGTGAAGACAGACCTCATATTTCATGATGCTGCATTAATGTCTCCATCCCAAAGGAGACCAAACCTCATCACTGGCTAATTCAAGCCCAAAGCCTCTTCCATCTCCTTCCCTGCTCCTTGAGGACAATGGGGGAAAAGGGTTTGGTAGCAGCCAAGCTGAGGGAAGATGAATGATCTCATCAAAATAAAATACAATAAAAGCCTGATCCACAGAGGGAGATAAGCTTGAGGAAACAATTCAGATGAAGAGGACACCTGATGATTTAAACATGGGGCTCAAAGGGAAAATGAGATGTCTATAATTATGAGAGAAGTATCTTTTCATTGCCTGAGCTGTTATTAGCTGGGATAGGAAACAAGATGACTGTCAGAGTCTTCATAAATCAGTCAACGCCACGTGTTGCCGCTCCTTGGCATTAAGCAAGTATCTGCCCACACCTGCACCAGCACATGGAGCCAGCAGGATCCTGCAGGTTGCTCTGGGGTCTGGCTTTCCTTCCTGCCTTGTCTCCTTCAACCAGTGAACTCTACTGAGCTATAAATAAGCATACAGCTAGCAAACCGCCAGACCACAGCATCTTCCAGACTTCACCTTTCCTCCCCTGTGCTACAGCCGCTTACATGCCACAACCTGCCAAAAAAGCGTTTCAAAACTACTTATCAGTGCTAACACCAGAAAAAAAGAGGCTTGTGCATCATGCTGTCCTGTTGTGCATCTCTTCTTTCCAATCATATGGCTTTTCCTTTTTGGTTTGTTTCTGTAGGTTTTCCTCATAAGGAAAACCCACAAAGGCCCATGCCACTGAGTTCTCCGCTCCTCCCTCCAGGCTGGCTACCTACCCGACCTAATAGCTGCATAATTAAAAGGAAAACCACTCCAGGTAACTGGCAGGCTTTGCTAATTGAAAACCAGGGACATAATCGTTTGGCCCAGGGAAAATCCCCACTCATACGCCATAATATGGACCACCATCGGTTTGCTAAATTAGCTGCACTGAAATATCAACATAGAAATGATGGACAATTATTATTTAAGGAGTTTGCCTTAACACAGAGGATATTTCATCACCTCACTGAAGCTCTCCCTGCAACATGAGGCAATTTCTCTTCCAAGGGACTAAGACACATGCGCAACCAAACCTTCTCAAGCATAAAGCCAGCAGCTAACTGGTGATAGATCTTCCCAGTATATTCAAATTTCACAGGACCAACATCCTTGGCTCTCATTGCCGCAAGCAAACACTCATCCTTCTCACAGGGACACTCGGGTTGTCCTGTCCAGGGAGAAGATGTGCAGCCCTGTATGTGACAACAGCAGCCCCACACCTAGGGTTGTGTCTTAATTCACTGTGATTAACCAGACATTGGGTGGTTAAGGAGTTGTCACAAACTCTGGCTGGCTCACATACAACAGGGGACTGAAATACCACTCCTGCCTTATCTCAGATCACAAGGCTGCTTCAGGGGTGATCACCTGCTTCTCTTTATAATTCCCACTCAAACCAAATGCTCCCTATCTTGGGTAAACTTGACACTTCAGCAGCTAGCAGTCAAGCCTCACCTTTTCACATCTCTGGAGGCAAACACAGATGAGCACCTGAAGTCATGACCACCTTGAGTACTCACATTACCCTGCCCAGTAAAAAACAGCAGCAAAAACTGCTTACCACAACATACGGATAACAGCAGTGCAGCTCCTCGACGTCTTCATGAGATTTAGCCTTATATTACCATCATGGCAACTGTGTCCCTAGTGCTCCCATCTCAAACTAAAATCCAGGTGCCACTGTGCACAGCCACATAGGAAATAAGAGTCCTTGCACCCAAAAAAACCTTCCCATAAGAAGAAAACAGAAAGGAGTGGGAAGCAAGGCAGGGAAGAAGCAGCTGGCACAGGGGAATGCCAGGAAACCTGGGACTCTGGGACTAGCTCTGAGCAACACTGCAAATCCCTGTTCAGGAGCCCTGTCCAGAGCCACAGTGAGAAACTGCACATAAGGAGGAGTGGGGCCCATCTTCCCCTCCAACCTGCACGCACCAAGTAGAAGGCACACCACAGTAAATTAAAACAAGGATGCTATTCAAGCAAGGAAACTAATTTTGCTAACTAAAATTGTTACAACAGCTGTAAACCAGAACAACATTAAAGCATGCAATATATTTGCCATTTACAATTTCTCATCTCTAACACATCCCCAACACTGCCTACCTAGGGGAAAGAAAGCCTATAAATACACTTATATTTCTCCTAGATTTGTACTTTTCCAGTGAATGCACAGACTCTGTAGCACACCCTGTGCAAATGGCTAAAGGGCCAGGGCTCTCAATACCACAAAGCATCCACAATACAGACCCCATCACTTCCCATACTGATAGACAGGATTGGTATGTTGCATATATACATACTATGTATATATATGTATACTGTTTAGATGCATACATAGCAGGGCACAGCAAAGTGCAGACACGCTGTGTTGTGCATTTTCTAAGCCCAAGCAAAGCTTTGCCACGGAAGCAGCAAAGGAGCTCCTCGATGTGTCCAAAGGTCCTTTCTGCCCTCATCAGTGGAGCAGGAGGTCCCAATACTGCCTGTACCTCTACTGGCCTACACAACCACACACCCTCCATCACACACAGCCTTCAAACTCACAGTAAGTGCATTTTTAGGAACTTAGAGTCACATTTTAATTCTTCACTTTGACACATGATAATGTTAGCAATTAGTACTGTGGGCAAACTGCTTCCCTTTCTCTTTGATGTTTGTTATTTTTACACTGATTGTTTTGCTGAGAGAGGAATTTGGATTCCACATTATTCTTCAGGGACAATGGAGAAGTGCTTAATGTAAAAAAAAAAAAAAAAAAAAAAAAAAAAGAAGTTTAAAAATCACCCATGAAGCCTAATATGAGACTGAGAGTTAAATGTGAAAGCCTTTGCATCAAATATTACCATTACAAGGGTCACATAACCATCTCAAACATTCACTTCCCCACCCACCCCTTTTGCAAGAGATCTATTTTTATTTTCGCTTAAGCATCAGAACAAGTAATGGGGAAAAGTTTGAGGAGAGGCTGCACGAAGTTCCTGAGGCAAGAGCTCATTAGTGACTCACTGCAATAATTAACAGTTAAGCTGACCCCATCAGGAGTCAAAACGCATTTTTCTGATGGAACTGGAGCGCGTCTCCAGAAACTACAACGCGGCAGTTCAAAACACACACGCACACGCAGGTGGCACCCTCATGAAACACAATTAATCATTAGGGGACTGCATTTATGTTAAGACATAAGTAAACAACAGCAAATCAAGAAAATAATACTTGTGTGATGCCTTGATATATTTCCCTCAGATATTTTCAGGTGTCAGCTGTAATAAATGAAGCATTTACTGGGTGCAGACGACACTTTAAACAAATCAGTGCAAGTCCCTAAAGGAAACAAGCAGCAGCATATTCGATAGTATTTCATCATTTTGGAGCCAGCAGAACGAAGCTGACAAGTACACAAGATAAATACTTTGTTCTGTCACGCTGTGTCATGTCGGAGAAAACATAAAGTGTTATATGACCTTTGGAGGCACAGCCCACAGAAGCCTTCCTTCTCGCTTCTACGCCGCTGTTTGCAGGAGGGAAAAGAGAAGATAAAATAGAAACACCCCTCTGAGGGGCTGCCTCACAGCAGCTGTAACTCAAGGGATTTCACAGCCACCCTCTTGGCAGAGGTTTTGCTGCCAAAGCCTTAAGAGAAGGAGCTGTTGGAGCAGGAAGCAGCACTGCGGTACCTCCTGCAGCTCTGCAAAAACAACAGCACGGCACTTCTCACAGAGGGGAAAGAAATAAGATGGTGCAAGTTAATTTTTATTGACCTCTATTTTCCACCAACAGAAAAATCACTTTTTTTTGTTTCTTTCTGAGCTAAAGAAAACACACTTTTGCTCTTGGTAGAGCTGATAAGCAGAAACCAGCCCCACTGCTCTTGGTGGAGGAGCCTGGCTGCAGCACAGTGACACACCCCAAGGGCAATGCCTTCTGTACCAAAACCACTCTCCTGAGCCAGACAGAACCCTGCCAGGACACTGCTCCTTCAGCAGGCTCTGCTGGACCACGGTGTGCCCCAACACCAACAGTTCCACAGCCACGTTTGAGCAAAGCGCGAGGTTCGTGATGACGCAGTGAAACCTGAGCACTGTACATACACTCATTAAGGCCCTCAGTAACTTTATGCTTATTCTTGCCATGTTGAAATTCCACTTTTTAAGAAGTTTTTTGTTTTGTTGCTTGCTGTTTCAGAAACATCACAATCTCCCTGTCCCAGGAGGGCAGTAGTGCTGGGAAACAGACAGAATGTCTCCATCAAATTTTTACATGGTAAACAGCCTCACTGCAAACACTTTGGCATCAGGGCAAGGAGAATACTGAAGTGTTTTGAATGGAAGAGAGAGTGTTACTAAACACCTTTGAACCCTGAAGCACAGTGCAACGGGTGTTTTGAAACAGTAAGGGCACCTGATGGAATCCACTGTCCTGCATCACCTTAGAGAATGTGCTTGCTACCCTCCCACCTGCCATTGCTGTATCTCACAGACATTAGGACAATAATTTTACCTTTTTTTTTTTTTCAAGACTTCCCATTTGTAAAGTGCCTGGTAAACAAGAAGACTAATTCAATAAACTAAAGATGGCTGCAAAGCCACAAATATGAGGAAGATGACTCAGAGCTGGGTTTAATGTGCAAAACTAATTTTAGGCATTTTGTATTAAACCCAAGTATTAAATATATAATTTTATTTAACATAAATCACTGTTCTCAAATAACTGTAATAACTAACCATAGAAATTGTATTAATCACAAGTGTGAGAATGTTTGACACGTTTCCCCTCCCCTTTCTCCCATGAAAGACGGCAAGCCACAGACCATCCTCGTTAATTACAATGTCACTTTTGTGGAACAACCCACAGTTACAGAATCTCCATAATAAATTATATATATTTACATCAACTTCCTTGCTTTCATGCTCGTGTATCTAATTACTGTGAAAGAGACAAATAGGTAATTAAGCTATTTGCAGCTATAGCAGACAGGAATTAGCAGTGTAAAAAGATAGGTAGTGGAAAGCTGGCCCTCTAGTATACATAGCAAAGAGCAATAATACTAAACATGGGTAAGGTAAAAGCACATCTGCGATTATTAACAATATGCTTAACATTTAAGTGTCACATTATTATGAATTAATTTAACATTCATTAGAGTTGCTCTGATCATAATGAATTCATTCACCAATTGCTTTGCCTTCAGATAAGACTCCTCTAGTTCCATCATAACCCAGTCATTAAGTGTTAATTAACAAATGCTTAACATGAAACATTGGAAAGATTAGTTAGGTAACAAAACAAAGTGTTTTGACCTGCCAGAAATGCTGTATAGGAAAAAAAAAAAAAACAAAACAGGCTGGCATAAAGTATCTCTTCTACTCATTTTTAGCCAAGTTCCTTTAGAAATCAGATTTTGGATGCTTGCAAAGCAGGCTACATCTGTCAAAGTGTTCCAAAACCTGGCACTTCTGGGCCAAATTCAGCTGCCTGACCCCAGTGATGCTGAAGTTACTGCAAGTCTAACCAGGCAGAAAAGAGAGGTTGCCCACCAGCCCCAGCCACAAAGTCAAGGACAGAGAAACACCCATCTTGATGTCCAGATGAGTTCAGCACAACATGGACAACATCCTCCCAGGCCCCAAGGTGAGATGGGGAGCAGTGACTACCTCCTCACCCCAACCCAAATCCAGGCATGGAGATGGGGCAGCTAGCAGGCAGCATCACACAGTAGCACATGTGTGTGTTTATCCTTCTTCCTCTGTAAATTACACTGCGTGATGTTTTAAGTGTCATACTAACTGAACCAGCATGGCATTATGTTAAAGAAGAAAAATACTCAGAAGAAAGAAATGAGAATCAACAGAAGTGATAATGATTTATTGTAAGCATCCATTTGCTACTGCTGAAATGTAACAAAACACTTTCAGAAGCACACAGGGTATCTGCAGGAATACTAAACGGCTTCATTATTTTACAGCTGATATATTGGATATCAAATGAATTTGTAATAAAGAATCTGATGCAAGAAAGTTTTACCCCACCAAGAAATAGAAGAAGTGTGAGAACTGCTTTTACTGCACATCTTTCCATCCCCTGGATCTCAAAAGGTGCAAAAAGAAAGGGTTTAGTGTCCCACTCTTTTCATATTAAGGCTTAAATACAAAACAAGCTCTTTTCCTGCCTGTATTTTGGTCCCAAAGCCTTGCTGGTGCAATAACACCAGCATGTCTCATGTCCCACACTCCCACTTTTCACCAGAGCACCTTGCACTCCTGCTACCCTGCCGAAGTTTGGGATGGTGCCGACCCCTTCCCAGGGAATATCTCTCCTCCCTGCTAGCGGGGAACGATGTGCCTGAGCAGCTCATGCAAAACTCCAACAGAGGGGTTTGTATGGTTTTGGGGGAGATGTCACTGCTAAGTGAAAATTATGCCTTCACAGAGAGATGCCAAGGGAATGCATGTATCTATTTCATATGACATGCTGACAGGGACCAGAGCCCTCCCCAGAGGTGGGATGTGAGGCTTTCCCGCTGCAAAACCTGCATTTCTTACCATGACCAGTCCCACTGCTAGAGGAGATAACCGAGTGCAATTTCAGAGACACCAGGCAGGCACACACCTCCTCTGCTCAGCAAGGGGCAGGGCCAATCACTGTATTTACTGTAGGATGACCCCAGCCAGTGATGATGTTCAGCAAGTGATACTTGCCTGAAAGGGTTCCTAAAACAGCAGCAAGCAAAAAAAAAAAAACCAAAAAACCCCACAACCAAATAAAACTGGGTTGTGTGTTCTCCCTCCCTGTGGCACTCTTCCTGAAGCATCCTTTCACCTTTCTCACCTTGCCAGGGAAATCACATCTTTGTAGGCAAGAGCTCTTCTCCCATGTCTCCAGCACAGGCCTGTGAAATCATATATAGACAACAGACAGGAGGACACACAGACACACTAAAAATAACACCGGCACTGCACTCAGAAGTAACCTGATGCTAAAACAATATGACAGCTGCCATTCGCCTTTCCCAGGCAAAGCAGAGTATAGATATCCGAACCTGCTGGATACCATAGCAAGTACCAGGCTGTTACCAGGGGATTAGCAGCTCCCACAGAAGGTAACCAGACGAGGGGACATGGGGTGCCCGTGACACCCCACACACAGCAGGGCAAGGGGGTCAGCTCAGGGCTGGATCCAGATGCATGGAAACCCAAAGCCAGTGGAGCTTGTGGTTCCCAACACCTAGAAACTTTGTGGCTATCCCAGCACGGAGGAATGGACCAAATCGACACAGGGAAAGGGGTAGGGACCCGCTGACATAAACCCAGTACGTAATAGCCCTATCAAAGTAACATTCTTTCTTCAAACGTTTTACAATCTTCAAAAATCAAACACCCCAATGAGAAAGCAATAAAAAAAAAATCCACAGATTTAATAGCAAGTGCTAAAAACAGAAAGATGTGAGAAAGTATATTTCCTTGTCTTCCACCAGTCCTCTTAAAGGCATTTTACATTTCCCTCTTTTATTTAGCATATACTTTAATTTGCAAGAAAGCCTCCAAATTACCTTAACTTCATAATAAACTCTGACAAATCGAGGATATCAAAAAAATAACCAATTGCAGAGAAGCTGACTACACTCTACCTCATTATTGTATAAACACTTCTTTCTTTCATTTTTTTTTTGCCGTGTCCTGTTAAAATACTTCAGCCTTCCAAACCTCTCTCTTCTGCCAATTAAGAGCTCAGCTAACTGCACTTCCAGGCAGCAGGAGAAAGACACGGGCCGTACTTCATGCACTCTGGGCTGAATAGCTTGCAGTAACACAGGCAATGCGCCGCCCGCACCAAGAGCCAGCAAAACTTCAGCGTCTCGCGGGTAGACTGCTCCCTGCTAGTACAGGAGCGACTGCAAGCCAAGGTCAATTCTTTTCTTTTCATTCCCTTCTTTCTCACTTTTTTTTTTCCCCCCAAGGCATGGGAAGAGAGCTTAGTTGTTTCTGCATGGATGCAAGGTGAATGAGGCTGTCGCTTCTCATTGCAGTGCTATTTATTACAGGTCGTTGACATAATACAGCTTCCCCCCAACGCAAAGGAAAAAAAAAGCAGGCAGGAGTTCTTGAGCATTGTCTCACTCGCTTCTTTGAAGGGAATATATGAAGAGGTTTTATTTATTTATATAGTGATCTGACAACAGAGATGCATCAGCTTGTTTTCAGAGGCTTCCTGCTGGAAAAGGCAAGTTTCCCTGTTATTAGGAGGTTTAAGAATCCAGACACGCAGAAGAAGAAAAGTACACGTCGGGAAAAGAAACTGCAAGACTAACAAGATGCACCAAT
>NW_008661852.1:0-14189 GCF_000695815.1 Acanthisitta chloris | reverse complement strand
GAAGAGCGGGAGGGGTTCTGTACTCTTGCTCCTGCATAAGCCAGATTCACTCTAAGGAAACAAATAAGGTAAAAAGAATTTAGCTCCACATCCTCAGCTGGACTGGCATCATCCTTCCAACTCTCCTTGCTGCAGCAGGAGATCTGTTCCCAAAAGAATGTCTGGTTTAAGGGTTGGTTCTGGTCTCTCATCAGCAGTTCCTCCCAATTTAATTCATAGTTTCAGATGAAAAGATTTTATAGATCTCTGTTCTGTCTTGAGATGAGTTTGCCTAGAGCTCCAAGCAATAAATTGATGATGAATCAATTTTCCTGCGCTGTGCTTTGTAGTCTGCTTTTTTTCATACAGTGCTGAGAGCCATGTATAAAATACCACATTCCTTACTTGTTTTTTAAAGGTAGGCTAACGTCTCTAAAGATCAAGAATATCCACAGCCTATTTTTAGATTGCTCACAGTAAGCCAGAACTGCCTTAATAAAAAGATCTTTTAATTCACCTCTAATATTTTATTTCTTGGCCAGATTAAGAGATAAACGAGTCTGCACTGGAGGCTGTGGAAGTTGCAGTGAAGACTCAGGAGGAGGCAGAGCTACCCAAACATCAATGAAGAAAGGTTTTGCAAGCTGTCCATGGGGCTTTCACTCCCTACCCACACTTTGGGGTCAGTCCTGACAACCCACAAACCTCACAGCACTTATAAGTCACACAGCATCAGTACATGACCCAGAAGAGAATAGCCCAGTGTCCTCCTGGACAACATGCTTTAACCCTTTCATGTGCATTTCCTCACAGCACTACCTGTAACAGAGCATAGCAGCTGCTATGGAGCAAGGATACCTATTAGCTCCTCTGTTGATAATATAATTAGTATTATAATTTACACAGTGCATTTTTTTATCCCTTCCTATCCCAAAATGCTTTATGGATTTATGCCTTTACCCAAAAGGCTGTTCCTCTCATGAGCTGATACCACGGACTCGAAATTCATAGCTTTGTAGAGATTTCAAAGCTCTCAAGATCGTGTTTTCCATTACTCAGGGTTCCCACAGCAGAAAGGTGAGCGGGTGGTCATCAACAGCCTCAAAAACTTTTCCAGCAACATCTAAATGCTCTGAGAGGTCAGTCAACACCAACCCCTCAGCTAACACCAAGGCGACAGCAGCTCCTGCCCCCAAATCCCCTACCAAGCTTCCATGCCCCTCAAAAGCTGATGGGTCCCTACACAGAGGAATAAAGAAAATGCAATCACCCACATTAGAATTTGAAAATATTGCCTGTGCATCACACAAAAAGTCCAAGGATTTTTAGTTTATCAAAGCATGCCAAGACAGAGCTCAATGAGCCTCCTGCGCTCTGACACCACTCCCGGCTGCCTCATTCAAGCATTTCAGGGGCAATCCTCCACCTGTATTTTTGGCTGCAGCTCAACTGCAAACTATGCTTTTCCCACACCATCTCCCTCCCCCTCCTCTGTGGATGTATAACCCTCAAAGCTACTAGGAAGATGCAAGAAAGTTTTCTGTGCTCTGGCTCATAGGCACGTAAGACGTGAAAGGTGTCAATTTTGTCTATGCAATGTGAAACTCCCTGTTCTTCCTCCCTGTAACCTCCCACAAACATCAGGCAAAATGCTACACAGGCATAAAAAAAAAATTAAAATATAATGCTGGTGATTTTGCAGTTTTAGGCTTAGATCTTTCCACAGTTTTTACAGCACTCGTGCTAATGCAGCATGGAAAGGAAAGGCAGCTCATTAGTCTGAGTCCTCTCTTCCAGTTCAATTGCGAGGCTACCCAACACGCTTGCACTCTTATTTCCTCTCCTTTCTACCACGTCCCAGGCTGTGAAATTAATATTCACAGAGGACATAAACCGTGTGCTCAGGAATAAAAAGTGACCTTAATATGCTCCTGCTTAATCCCTCCCAGGCTCAGCGTACCATCACTTTGGGAAGACAACTCAGTATTAAATCAAGGTGCCACCCTGCCCTCCAGTGAATGCATCCATCCCACATGTGCACTGGGTGGCTCCTTGTGGAAAATTCCTTGGTGGGGAGCACTGCAGCAGCTGGAGTGGAGGTACCATGCAGGATAGAATCAGCATGCCAAGAAAAGGGCAGCTGCATCCATGCCTGAACCATATGATGCTGGAAAACACAGAGCACAATCTGATGTGCAAATAACCACTCAAACCAACTGGTGTTCAGAGAAAAATCAGCAGGCTTCAGCTCAGAGGGCCAGGTTTTAAAGACAAGGTTCATGTGAGAAACTGCTTTTGCTTCCCAATCCACCTAGGCAGCCTCAATGGGCACTTTGTACAGGAGCACACACACAGGCAGGCAGAGTCACTGCTGCTGTTGAAGCCGCAAAGAAAAACTCCATCCAAAACACTTGAAAAAAAAGAGATATATTTAATTTATAATGCCCACCTGTGCTCCCTGTTGCCCCAGGTCAGGCCTGAAGGCTTTGCCAGCCTGTGATTTCACCTGTTCAGAGTTTCAAAACTCAGAGGTCCTAAACAAGAAATCCTAAAGATATATGCCAAATCCAGCTTCTCACTCATGAGAAAGTGTCACACTGAGCCCCAAAACATGCAGCCAGATGATGCCATGGATGGACTGTGGCTTCCTGCTCCATGGGAGCAATTTGAACAACAGTATTTCCTTCATCCCAGTCTGGAGTAAAGCAAAAGCACACACCTTTCTCTAAAGGCACAAACAAGTACTCCCTCTTCAGAAGCAGCACCCAATTTCGATAACAAATCATTATTACCTCTCTCTAAGGGTTAGAGTCTACACACATGGAGACAATTACCCAATTATTCTGTGTTTTTAGGAAAAGGAGAATTAATGTCCAAACGGGGGGGCGCCAGCCACAGGGAGGCAAAATTTGAGCACCCACAGACTGTGCCAGACAAATGAGCACTTGTACTCACTGCAAAGCAGTGACTTTGAGTATTTCTATAGATTCCTCAGCTATTGCTTTGAATTCTTTTACTGAAAAGAAGTATTTTGGCAGCACACCAGATAAATCAAGAAAAGTGACTCTGAAGTGTATGTGTAAATACATATATATAACTAAACAAATCAAATAATTTCTTTTGCCACTGCAAAATCATCATATTAAATGTTTTCAAAAGAGTAAATACCAGAGCAATTAGGTGTCATGTGCATGTTAGCAATTTAATACACACATAGGTGTAGTGCAGATGTATCCGTCACAGTCTTTCCAACAATTATCACGAATCTGGAGCACAAGGCCACAGCAAAAGCAAATCCCAAATGCACTGCACTTACTCAGGAGAGCTCACTGCTGCTCTTGGCTTCACCCCTGACTTGTCTAAGGGTGGATATGCCATGTGGCTCCTTGGCATCGTATCTTTTTCGACCCATCTTTGGCTTGAGATCAGTAACCCTGTGGCACATGGGCTGCCCACCATACTCCTGCCCATTGCCTTACTTGCATGCATTGCACTGAGAGCATTATCAACCTCGGCCCCAATGTTATCAAAATCCATTGTGTGAGTATGCTGGTTTGGGCTGACGTAGAGCTAACTTTCTTCACAGTGCAGCCATGAAGGACAGTACTGTCCCTAGCAGGAGGCAGCAACATGCCACTAATGGCTGCTGATGGTTGTGCTTGCATCCACAGTTTTACTGTTTGACCTGCTGTCAGCCCACTAAATACCTCCATGTAGCTGCAACTGGCTTTTGGCTCTCTATATTCCATTTATCTGCTGCTTATTCCAGGAAAAGTCCCTAGCCTGCCTTCTGCACAGCAATGAACTAGTGTGCTGCAACCCGGATTTTAGAACCATGTCTCATCAGACACTCATCAGATTTTACCCATTGAAAGCTTATTGATTTTTACTAAGTTTCAAAGGGAAAAGTCACTTCACCTTCAGATTCTGTGGCCCGTTACTAACATTTAAGTGAAGACTAAACCACACCAGTCTCATAAAAGGAGGACACCAATGGAAAGGGAAGGTATGACAACATAGCCATCTCTAGAAAGCTGTGTTTTCCACCATGAATATTCCAAGCCCAGTTTGTAAAATTGGTTCATATTGTATGCAAATGGACAGTTACACATCTAACTGACCATTTGTGCAAGCAATTACACGCGCGATTACCTGATTGCATAATTGTGTGGGCCTAATTTTGAAATCGGGTCTTACATTTTCTGTTGAACACAAGCACTGTATTTAATAAATGGATATTGAGTAGTTTTGAAGCCAAATCATCCAGACCTACTGAGTCTCAACCAAATATTGACAAAACATACCAAAATGTGTATTATCAAAAAAAAAAAAAAGAGCATCATGCAACCCTAGCATAAAGCAGCGTGAGGCCACCAAACTGAGCCACAAGTTTCTCTGCTGAAACTTTTAGTCCTTTCAATTGCAACTGACAGACAAATAAATAATAAATGTAGGCACGTGTATCTGTACAAACAAACCAGGTACCTCCAGCAGAAACACTGGCAAGTTCCTTATTGTAATTCTTTCAGAGAAAGACTTCTGGGACATTCTTGCTACTTAGGATGTATTCTAGGGAGGAAAATCAAAGTAAAAGCACATTAAAAGAAAGCTATTATTAGCAAGCTGGTCAGCAGCTCATGAGGACAGTTTCATCAGACAAACCCTGAAGATAAAGCAAAATTCAGGCTTTGAGTTATGAGGTGACGCAGGATTTTTTGCATGTGATCCAAGCGGTTGATGTCCCAGGCCTTCACATTGCTGACCTCTAAGGAGAGGTTTCTGTCTAAATTTAATCACCCTCAGGTTTTTCAGCCAATCATAAGGAGTATTTTTCTTTTATGGAATAATCCTAAATAACGTCAATTTTCCTGTGAATGTCAACCACAAGTCTCTATTTTACATGTCAAGCAAAAGCTCTTTAAGATTAGCTGTCAGAGCCTGCGAGTTTTGGCCAAATATCAATTTTCTGTGTGGATGATGCATTAAATTTAAGATGCTTGTTGCTACTGCAGGCAAAGCAATATAGCAATTACCAAGCTATTTCTGACTTACAAATCCATAAGTAATCATATTGTTGGAAACCCAAACTTGGTGGGAAAGAAATTAAGTAGTGTTAAAAACAAAGACTATCGCTGAGGCAGTCACTGCCAGCTCCCTCAGGATGCCTGTCAGTGGAATGACCTGGTATCATAGTCCCTGAATCACACATACACTTGCACAGACCCAGGGAAAAGCAACTCCACTGCCCTCAGGCCTGTATTTCATCCACCACACCTATACACAGACCACAGAGGATCTGAGGTGGCATTGGCTCCTCTCTGCCCTTCCCTGGTACTTTGATATCTGCCATTTATGTTTATTTCTATCACATCTCCACATGACAATAAGGTCCTGTATTATATGGCATCTACATACACCCTCCTTAACATTACTAAGTCAGGCTTGTGTCATTCAAGAAATGATGCTGTTTTAGCAGCTCATACTGGTGACTCCCGAGAAAAGTTTTTTTTTAACCTGGCAAAATAAGGCTCAGACTGTGCCACCAAATAAACAGGGGGGTGATTCCAGATGTTCCTAGAAGCACAGACATGCTTCAGTTCATAAAATTTCTCAAAGAATTTAATCAACCACTGGTTTAAGCAACACGCGTACGATGAACTTTGGTAATCTTAAGCATGTTCTGTGGGAATCAGCTGGGATGCCAAGAAACCCTGGCACTTTGGCTCACATTAGCACTATCCAAATCAAAGAGCATCAACCCAGGTAGCAGTGCATCTCTCCTCCTCACTGGCATTGCTCCAGCACTCATCCTCCACCAGCCTGCAGCAGCACTGCCTCGTAAAATGCTTAAACACCATCTGTGCCCCCGGGAAACATTGGCATCATTAAAAGCTCAGGACAAACAATGAAAACCTTACACTGGTCCCAGAAGGCAACACAAACAAATCTAAACCTGACCAGGGCTACCCATTGCCAAACTCCCCCATTGGAGGAAGAACCCAGCCATCAGTAGCCAAAAAGGACGTGCTCACAAACACTGATGCCGTGAACATATCAGGAGTTCATGTCATTTTATCACATTATGGCAAAAACCAGTGAGACTAGATTCAAAAACCCAAGTGGAAACACGTGTCACAGCAATTCCCACATAACCCGGAACACTTTAGACACTTTGAGCCCAGCAAAAGCTCAAGGTAGAGTGTTGGAGCAGAAGGATTCCGCCCACATGGACAGGATCCATCTGGGACAGACAGGACCTATAGAAGTCACACACCCTCATGTGGCCTTTATGTGGAGAAATCTAATATTTGCAGTGCTTTTCTATCATCTCTACGGGCCTACAGCAAGACTGAGATTATTCAAATTGACAGCAACAGTTTGGCAAGATCGTTTTCCAGTATCAAAGGACACCTATCCAGTAATTGCTCTACTGTAGCAGGAGACATAACCCACGTATTTTAATGCCTTAACCACATGTCATGGCAGAAATTGGACTGAAGCTCTTAAATCTAAATAAACCCATCTCCAATTACACCAGCAATATTTGCAAGACATTGCAAAGCCATAATTCAACCAGTCCCTGCATAAAACCTTACAAAGGAATTTAAAAACATGGCTTATCAAAACAATTCTTGGACTTTCCCCCCATTTCTTAAGCTACATAAGCTTTTAACTTTTCTCTGCACGCAGAGCAGCTAAAGGTGCTTTTTCACAAATTCAAGATCTTGGAATAAAATTAACACGAAGAAATTTGTGGCAAATAACACTGTGTGAATCTGCTTGTAAATCTTAGAAAAAAAAGAATAAAGAAAAAAAAAAAACTCCTCCTGTCCCCAATCTTTAGCTACTACAAGAAAGTGAAAGCTTCTCAAATAATCTGTTATTAAGCAATTTTATTAAAGATTTGAGCTGAACACCAAAACACTTGAGCAATCAAACATTTTGCTTCTTTTCTAAGAAGCTGGACCAAGCCAGGGAAAATGTGAAGCATCACCACAGTTGTTAGCAGCTCCAGAAAGAACCCCCTACCTGTGTTGCGGGCAGGCACCACATTACAGCACATTACAGCAGCTGCTTGTTATATGCTGATATAATGAAGTTTCACAGTGACACGTGCAGCAACACTAGAAACAAACCTCTAGCCCATGCCTTCAGTGTGTTATGCAGCACAAGAGCAATGTAAATGCTGTAGAAGTTATCACCACTATTTATAGGCTCTAATAATTCTACATTTTTCTAATATGATCTTCCCAATACACAGCACAGCCCTAAATGACACCAGGGCTGCACAGCTATGTGAGCTGGCAGAGTTTTAACCATCTTGCACAAGAGGACCCGAATGTGCATGATTTTAAGAGCAGTTCAAAACTGTAGGTGACAAAGAAATCCTCTGCATGGAGAAATCCAGGGAGCAACTCAGTGCTGACACAAAAGTCCTCTTCTGGCTAAAGGAAAAGATAAAAGGTGAAAGAAGAGTTGCAATAGCTTTAGATTTGCTTTGAAAATTTCCATTTTTCCCAAGTGGGATCCTAATTCCCCTGTTCCCATGAAATAAGCTGGCTCTGGGGGGAACAGCTCCTACCTTATACCACCAAAGCTCCCTGCAGAATCAGGTCCCCACACATTTCACCAGGACTGAGTCAGCACACAGAGGACATGAAATAGCAGGGATTGGACCTCAATTTACTAAACAAAATTAGCTGCACACCATTCTCTTTGTGTATCAGTTTCTCTTGCTCACGACGTGCTGATTCGGGCAGCAACTGCTGCAGTACAGCAGGACAGCATTCAAATAAAACAGCTATATACATTATTTTTGCCTCCGTCCTACACTATTCCATGGCTTTTTCCATACACTCCAATGCGTATGTCCTCTGAGCATTATTAATAGCTCCTAAAGAATATTATCTGCCTACCAATCACTTCAGCTTCCTACTTAATGGCAAGTACATTTTTAGAGCATCAAATATATCAACAGGGACAATGGTTGCTAAATTTGAAGTCAACAACAACTGGAAAACGTTCGCTACTTCATTGGTATTTTTACACGCTACAGAAATATCTCTCGAAATAAATGAGCCTTTTTTTATCCTTTCAAAGAGATAATAAAATAATACTGAATTCTAAATACTGTCACATATCCTCAGCAAACAGCAATTTAAATTTAGATAAATACATTTTTACTGCCAAGGATAATGAGCAAAAATAACTACAATTCAACTTTGCATAGTGGATTGGATGAAAAAAAAGACCACCTTAAAATGATAGCTGGATGGCAGCCACAGTGCAACCAATGAACACTGACCGGAATACGGACACTTGAAAAGGGGTTAAAGCAAAATAACTCAGGAACAAATGCTTAACGTTGCATCTGGCTGCAATGCTAACCTTAAAAGGCTACTAAAATATTCCATTAGCATACTAACTACGATACATAAACTTTTATGCTTAAAACATTCAATATTTCAACATAATTTCAATTAATGGAAATTGAACATTAGGATATGTATCAACTTAAGTGTGATGATTCTTATTTCTGTGCATGCACCAAGGCAGCACCAAACTGCCGGTGCCAGCTCCCACCATGGGAGCTACATCCACAGGAGGTGGTCCTGGGGTTCATGCAAGCACAAATCCCTTCCCAGCAGGTTCAGCTCTGCACACCAAGGTTATTGAAGCACATGCTTAAGTGTAAAGCATGCAAGCACATCTGCAATATCTGCTAAGGGACCTCACTGAGCTGCAAACACGTACAACTGAGAGCTGCCTGCCCCATAGAAGATGCTTTCTTTGGTAAACAGGAGACATAGGTATGGAAGAAACATTCGGAGAGTCAGAGAGGAGCACCAGGAGCCAAGCCATGCCCAAAGTCAGTACAAGGATAAATTTCAGAGCTTCACCCAGTGTATTGTCATCAACCCAGGACACAAGCGTAGTGTGCTCTCTCTTTACAGCCAAGGCTGCAACAAAGTTTCACAGTTTTGGGCTTTTCCAGCTTTACCATAACACAGCTTTGTTCAGAAGAGGGGTGGTTTTGTTTAGGGTTTTTGTTTGGTTGGTTTGTTGGGTTTTGTTTTTTTAACAGCATGCAAACTTTCATTTTCAACCTCCCTCTGGCTCAATCCATTTCCTTCATGAATCACAATGCCGCAGAACTTGGGAGGGGTGAAAAAAAAGTGAGATGTTAGATATCACAACTCTTAATAGACATTTATTAGGCAGTTTAGTCAAGCAGCAGCAGGCAAAGGGTCACCTAATGCCCCGCAATGCCACAGTAGCCTCTCCACATGAATTTAAAGCCTGTCAGCAGCATATCCCACAGCTCAACTTCCTCCTCAGTCCCAGTGGGGGCACAGCCTAAGAGGGAGACCTGCGTGCCTTGGGGCAGCTCAGCCCCTGGCCCCACAGACAGCACTGGTCTGAGCTTGGGCTGTCCCAAATGGGTTTTTGGAAGACTGCTCTAAGCTCTATATTTCTGAAAGCTCAACAGCAGCTGGCAATGAGATACAGGAGTCATGTCACCATGTGACAAGAGCCCACGTTGCACCACTGATTTAATAGGGCAAGATTAAGAAAGATTAAGTTCTAAATGCCTGTTCTGTTACTGTACACGTAGCTGCACAGACATTGGGAGAGAGATGAACCAAGCACGAAATGAGTATATCTTAGACATCACAGAAAAGGACTTTACAGGAACACTATGACTATCAGGGCTGATCATTTTTTATAGCTCAAAAAGAACTGCACCCCCTAAAAGTTTGAGGCTTACTTTCCTGGGTTTTTTTACTTTTTTTCCCACCTCCTACTTTGTCAGGAGCTAGATTTTATAGGCTTCAGGCATGGAAATAAAGAGCAGTTACTACTGGAAAAGAAATATACTTCTTGATACTCTTTGCAGTATGAATTTTTATTCCTCAATACTCCTCATGGTATTCTTAAAGCAACAAGTTTACAGTGTGACCAGTATGTGCTCCTGCAGTTTGAATAACTGACTTTGCTGCCCAAATGCCAGCCAACATCAGACTGATACCACTGATGCACAAGCAAATATTCATCTCCCCTGGACTTTGCACACCCTTTATGCAAAGTAGTAGGAAGAAGGACAACTTTCCCTGGCAGGCTGGGGGAAAAAAAAGAAAAGGAGATATATATAGCAGCAGCTGTTCAAAGACTTCAGGAGGCTTGGCATGTGCCCATATGCCCAGCAGAGGTAGTGGACAGTAGAAATGAGACCATTTATCACGTGGACACAGAGCTCATCACAAGGAAACTGCCACCAAGCACAGCTTAAACTGCTCCTCCAAAGCAAGAAGTTGCTAAACAAACATTAACTAAAGTTGCTGAAATGATGAATCTTTCTGGCAGACTGTAGTGCTCCCATGGGATAATTCAGCTTTGGCTACGTGGGCACACATAAAATCCACCAGCAGCCTCTGCTTGTTTGCAAAAGCAAAACCTTTAAGTCAGTGAAAACAAGAGCCTGTGGCACACCCCAAGGACTTGTCAGCACACGTGTGATACATGGCAAACAGCCCGGCTGTGGTCACCCCCTCCTGCCTTCACTCCTGCCACAGTAAAAACCAAATCCCAGGCACAAGCCCCCACTCCTTTCCCAGCAAAATTGCCTCCACAAACTGAGAGCATGCAGAGTCCACAAGGGCAGATGTGGCTTAGCTGTTCCCACAGAGCTGCCATCACTTGCCAGTGGTCTTAAGTGCAAAAATACCTAGTTGCATAGCATTAAACCCCAATCTGCACAGGCAGGACACAAAGCAAGTTCAGAAGCTTCCAGAGAACCATTCTATTGCCCCACACCAACCACCCTTACTGTCCTAAAGAAATCACTGTGATGCAAGAGCACCTGCATTTTGAGAAAAAGACCAGAAGAACATTTTATAACAGAGAAAAAGAAAAAAATTTTTCCTTTCCTAGCTTGCCGTAACAGTTACTACACTATTCAGAGCATGCACTTCGTTCCTAGTTTGAACTCATTCACCTTCAGTGCCCGGTCACCAGACTGGTCCTGACTTAATGGTTAGGTTAACGAGTCCTCCAGAACAAGTCACCTGAGCACCTTTGGTTGCTCATATAAAGTACTTCACAGTGTTTAGGTTACTCTCCCAGTGTGTTATTACAGCTCCCCTGTCCTGCAAGCAAGGGCACGGGAGGTGGGGACAGGACTCCATGGATAGCTGATTCCCCGCTCGGCACCCGAAAAGCTGCTCCCCGGCCCGGGAAACGGGAGCAAAGGAATGCTGAGCAGCAGGACCAGAGCCTGGGAAATCACATTCCCAATTCCGGGCTGCGCGCCCTGCTGCCTGGGAGCTCCTGGGGGCTGCTGCCACCTAGAGATGCTCAGGCAGCAAGGCTGCGGGCAGACCACCCGTGCACCCCACCGCACCCCGGCACCACCGCCCAGCAAAGCTCAGCACCCACCCCAGCAGCTCCCTGGCTCTGGCCAGTGACTCACAGAAAGGTGTTTCTCCATTCAACCTTTGAAGATGTGCATGCTCTGGAAGACAGACTGTGCTTTCAGACACACTGCAAGTGAACTTGCTGTGGTTTACCTAAATTTAGTTTAAAACAAAAAAAAAGGAGAAAAAAAACCACACACAACCCCCAAAAAAAATCACTGAAAACTAGAAGAAAACATTTTATTAAATTAAGGCTAATTCCCTGCTAGAAAACCAAGTGCATATTTCAGAACAACTCAGCATTACAAATTAAGGTCAGGAGTGCAAAGCAACACTTGGGGCTCAGCTTAGAGTATCCACAGGGTGTTGGGCCCTCCACTGCCACACTCCCAAGGGACCGAGCATGCCTCTCCTTGCTACCCATCCCACTTTGCTATCATGCAGGCTCAGGAGAGAGCCTTCCCCCTCAGCGAGATGCTACTGCCAAGTCTCATTTAGTTTATTCATAGGCATGTATTTCAGGTCCTTATTATTACTGTTTTCATGTTAATTACAAGCACAGCTCCTAGTGCCAAAATCCATACACATAAACATCAATTACCATCTTTTTTTTTTTTTTTAATAAAGTGTCACAAGTAAGTCTCTGGGGCACTTTGCAGTGCTGGTATCAGACAGGCAGGTGCACACACACAGGCTGCATGGTGCAGCCCAGGGCCAAAGCAGTCCCAGACTCCTTGGGGATGCCCCCAAGAGCAGGGCCAGACCTAGCCTACTCTGCCCTGCAGCAGCGCTGGCTTGCAGTGCCCTCAGGGGACACACAGGGACAGTGGCTACCACACAGAGACCTCCCCACAGACCCCTACAGCCCTGAAGCGCTGGATTAGGGGTGCAGGGCTCCCAGGAGGAATCCTGAGTGCATAACAGCACCCACTCCCCTCTGAGAAAAGGACGAGACGGGACATCCCCTGTGCAGGGACTGAGCTGTCAGGCGGCAGCTACAGGCTGAAACTCCCAGTCAATATTTATCGTGCCTTTCCAAAGGCACTCAGAGCTCAGCCTAATTTTAACCATCAAATAGACATCGTGGCAGAATAAACGGGAGAGGTGCCAAGGAGAGCTGCTGCAAAGGAGAGGAGTTGCACCTCTCTGAAGGCATGTGGCATGTCCCATCCGACATGGCCTGGAGAGGAGCAGCGACATGAAATTAAAGCCTGCCCGTACATCAGCCTGAACATACTCCTCGCTGGAGGAAAAAAGAAAACCAAAACAAAAAACTGTAAAAATATTTGAAGTACAATTAATTTCTCAGACCAGCTGAATACTTCAAAGAGTGCTAAGTTAATTTGGCTGTAATTATTTAACAACTCACCAGCCCCATATATCAGAAAATGGAGTTAATTTATCAGCTATTTCCAAGCAGAACAAAGACTCTCCAGCTTCCAGGTAACAGGCAAAGCTGTTTGGCTCACGTGACCCTGTCTGAGCTGTGCACTGCAAACATTATATGCCCAAGCACAGAGACAGAAGACATCGGAAAACCCCAATGTATTCATTTATTTGCATCTTAACACATGGGATAATGAAATAAAAAGTTTGGCCTACAGCTTTGTACAAGCAAAGGCATTACCATCTCTCTTGATGTATAGAAAATTAGGGCAGCAGTCAGAGACCCATCCTAATGCCCCCAAAATCCAAGAGAGCCCAAATTCTGAGGGGTCCTAAATACTTGCAAATCACGGCTCACTGTCCAGCCTGCCTTGCTATTTCAGCAAGCAGCAAGACTCAATCATTACTAGCTGCCAGTGGCCACTGCAGCGCGCAAACCCCTCCAAATAGGAAATGTCACTCCAACCCTGTTATTTTAATAAACGGATTTTCTGTTTTGCACAGTGCAGGGCACAGAAGCTTTTCAGCAGTACAGATCCAGGAGGCTTCCCCGGAAGCAGCAGGAAGGCAGGCGGGCAACCCTGGATCAACGCTTTTTATTTTCACTGGGGTATAAATCCAGCAAGGGAGAGTCTTTGTGATCGTCCACTCCAACAGGCAGGTCCGAGCCGTAGGAAGGAATGCTGGAGAAGCACGCTGGAGAGCACGGGAGCATCCCAGTGGGGATGGCTGCTGCCTGAAACCGGCTCAGGCTAAGAGGAAAGTGCAAGACAGAAAAGTACCAAGACAGGGGAAAAGGCAGGCTGCCTGTAAATAGGGAGGCAGGCAAAAAGGTACAGCGAAGCAGAGCCTGTTAAACAAGGAATGCCATGCTCCTTCAGCTGAATTTACCGATTCAGACCTCAGGAAGAGAACATGTAAGAGAGAGCAGCAGCCCAGCGTTTCACCCCTCCTGATTTCGAGGGTTAGGAAACAATCGCGGGCAGAAAAAGTAAACTGTGCCCCAAGATCAAAAAAACGCCTGCGAAGCCCGACCAGGCAGGCAAAGCCGGGACACGCTTCTTTTGCTTCTCACCAAACGTTATCATCCTCTCAGTTACATAAAGCCCCGAAATATAAACTGAATTGTGAGAACGAGGAGCTGTTGCACCAATACCGCCCAAACATCATAAATTTTGCATCACCGGGGAGGGAAGAAAAAAACATAAAATGAAAAAAAAAATAAGCAAAGTTACGAAGACTGAAGAGATTTCCTTTTTATGTTTTATTCACAGCAAAGGCGCGATGCGGCGGGGGGCGATCTCCGTGCCCTCCCCGGGCGACTAAACCGGCACAGCCCGTACTACGGCGGCGGAGAGCGCTGCTCCAATGCCAACGGGAAAACAAAATTCAAGCCAACGCTGCGAGTTT
>NW_008661851.1:0-830 GCF_000695815.1 Acanthisitta chloris | reverse complement strand
GAAGTGGTGGAATCACCATCCCTATAAATGTTCAAAAGGCATATGGACGTGGCACTTGGTGATATGGTTTAGTGGTGAACATGGTGGTGCTGTGTTAATGGTTGGACTTGATCTTAGAGGGCTTTTCCAACCTTTATAATTCTATTGGCAGCTCATGTCCAATTTTTCATCTACCAGTATTCCCAAGTCCTCCACAGGACTTCTTTCAATCCATTCATCCCCAGGAAGTCCAGGAAGATTCTGGCTATGCACTTGTGTTGAGAATACAAGATTAAATCCAGGGTGATTCATCTTTGCTAGCCCTTAGCCTTGCTTTTCATTTTTATGATTTTTGACACGTATGTCTACCAGCTCCTGTGGAACCCCCACAGCTGGAGGCTGCTGCTGCCATTGATCCCCTGGTATGTGGGATACAGGGAGAAGAGTCTGGCCTGGGGAGCCTGGCAGTGCCCTGAGGAAAGGGCACCTGTGAGGGGCCCATTTGTGTTGGTGGGTCTGAGGTACAGGTACTGCTGAGGAGGGAAAAGGCCAAAGTCTGCCCTCCAGAAGTCCAAGGTAGCAGTTCCCTAGTTGGCTCGCTCACTCACTATGTCAAGAAGTTATGTTCTGCACACTCCAGGACCCTCCTGGACTGCTTCCTCTGGCTGTGTTGTATTTCCAGCAGACATCTGGTAAGTTGAAGTCCCCCACCAGAACAAGGGCCAGTGATTGTGAGAATTCTCCCAGCTGCTTATAGAATATATCATCTGCCTCTTCATCCTGGTTGGGTGGTCTGTAACAAACTCCTACCAGGATATTTGCCTTGTTGACCTTCCCCCTGATTCTTACCC
>NW_008661850.1:0-2547 GCF_000695815.1 Acanthisitta chloris | reverse complement strand
TCCTGCACGCGCTCGCTCGGTGGCGACATGGGCAGCGTCCTGGTGGTCAGGTAGTGCTTGCAGGCCTTCACCACGGAGTTGAGGTGCAGGTGGGAGGCGGCCAGCAGCACGTCCATGACGTTGCTCTCCCCCAGCATCAGTGTGGATGTGTACATCATGTCGATGAGCGCGGCAAAGGCCTCGGCGGTCACCACCTCACTGTCCAGCTGGATCATGTTCATGGTCTGGTCGCCCTCAGCCACGGTGAAGAGCGCACGGAAATGTGTGCTGCAGGCGGCCAGCACCGAGCGGTGCGCCTTGAAGTGCCTGTTCCCCACCACGATGACGCAGTCGCACAGCTGCCCATGGAGCCGCTGGTAGTTCAGCTGCTGGAACACTTGCTCGAAGTGGCCTGGAAAATCCATGATCCTACAAGACAGAACAGGCCAGTTTATGGCTGAAGACCTAGTCAGGCTGCAGCAAACGTTGGTTTACAAAGGTGACAACTGACAGACAGACAGCAACTGACCTGACTTCATCACCATGGTGTCCAAGCCAGCAGTCTGACAAGGAGAAAGAAGAGGAAGAAAATGAAGCATTGGATTTCTTCAGAGAGGAGAAGACACCTGACTTAATCTCACAGCTTTCATCACTGGAAAATGTCAAAAAAGGGGGAAAAGAAGAGGAGGAAAAGGAGGAAGAAGAGGAGGAAAAGGAGGAAGAAGAGGAGGAAAAGGAGGAAGAAGAGGAGGAAAAGGAGGAAGAAGAGGAGGAAAAGGAGGAAGAAGAGGAGGAAAAGGAGGAAGAAGAGGAGGAAAAGGAAGAGGCGGAGGAAGAGGAAAATAGAGGTTCTGCCACACAGTGGACCTCAGAGGCAGTTGTGTTGCAGCCTGAGCAACACAGGTCATCTCATCTCATGTCACCTCTGTGTCCAAACTCAAGTACACTCCCTGGGGAAACACTTAGTCCTGGCTGGTATCAGAATGTGATTGTGAATGAGGTGCTCCTCCCTGTGACCTCTCATGGGAATGCCTGGGCTTCATCTCTCATCCCAGGAGCCAAGCAGGAAGCAATGGGAAGCTTTTGGCACAACCATGAGCTGCTCAACAAGAGAACTGGGCAGACTCAGGGTGTGTCAGTCCAAAATCTCCCTCAACATAGGTCTTATCTCAGTAGACTCACCTGAACACTCAATAGGTGACTTTTGGCAGTATCTCTGCTCTTGCTCATTAAAAACAACAGACAGTGAGATGTGGGGAGGGGAACAGCTGTGTGTCTAGGACACATACACAGACCTGTGCTCAGCTTCACCTTCCCACAGCAAGGCCACACTGTTGTGTGACACAGGACTATACAGCAGCTCAAACAGGTCACACAGGCACAGCTGTAACCTGACAGTTCTGAAGGTCCATCCCCAAACACACATGTGTCATGGACAGCCACAGGCTGCACCTGCACAGGTGTGTGTGAGCATATAGCTGCCATGGCCACACCTGGACAGCAAGCATGAGTCTGCTGAGGCTCCTCACACTCCTTCAGGGTTGCACTGTGGGCAGTGACTCTGCCCGGGAGGTGCACTCAGGCTAGGGGCACACGGGAACACCCACGGATGCACATGCACACACGTGTGTGCATGTACACATGTGTACAGGTGTGTGCACAATTGAGGACCATCCCTGGGCTCCCAGCAGCACCTTGGCTCACACTAGGACACTGCATCTGCAACACTCCCCAACCTTGGAACACAGGAATTTAGAGTTTGCTGCTTTTCTACATAAGAAATAGGAATACAGGTAACAGGTCATGTCATTTATTTGTCACCACTGATGCCTGTTGGACAGTAAAGTAATTGTCAAACCATAAAATCACAGAACCATCAAAGCTGGACCTCTGAGTTTATTTGTCACCACTGATGCCTGTTGGACAGTAAAGTAATTGTCAAACCATAAAATCACAGAACCATCAAAGCTGGAGGAGACCTCTGAGATCATCAAATCCAACCCTCAAACTGTCACTGCTGGAACCTCTAAACCAGATCCTCCAGTGTCAGGTCTAGACACCTCTTAAACACCTCCAGTGATAGTGACTCCGCCACCACACTAGGCAATATCCCAGTGCCTGAACACCCTCACAGGGAAAACATTTCTCCTAACATCCAATCTGACTCTGCCCTGGTTCAGCTCAAGGCCATTCCCTTTAGTCCTCTCCCTTCATCAATAGCAGGAGAGACCAAGAGGCAAGAGTCGTGGGCAAGCAGTGGAAAAGTATCCCTGAAATCCTGACTGGAAAAACACCATCCTGCCTGGTGGTAGACAGCACCACAGGCATTGAATGTGATCTGATTACAGCCCAATCCATAGGGACAGCTCCTCATGGAGCCATGGCCATATCCCCTGAGCTCTTACCCAACAAAAACACCCCAGGCCATCCCTGGCACAGGTGTGTGGGGCACACCTGCAGCTGGGAGGAAAGGTGAGGCACTAGTGACACACTCAGGCAGCAGGAGAAGACACTGCAGATCTTCCCATGGGAATTCAGATTTTACCAGCATGTGTTGGTGTCCTGAGT
>NW_008661849.1:6797-16357 GCF_000695815.1 Acanthisitta chloris | reverse complement strand
CGACACGTGCAGTTGTGTCGGAGCGTGGCCCTGCACGCGTGTGAGAGGATGCACGGGAACCGTGAAGGCTATCCCTGCGCGGACACGGGGCCACTACAGTCTGCTGGCAGTTCCTTGCAGGCTGAAGGGACAGTGACAGCAGCGCCAGGGAGGGGGACACGACACAGCTGACCACACCAGAGACATTGCTTCCTTCCCTGCCCAGGTCCTCTCCTCCCGAGATGGCTTCTTGGCAGACACATCCTTCCTAAGCCATCGACATCTGGGCTGGTACCTGCTGTGGGAGTGCAGGGGGAATTCACGCTGGTTCCTGACCATGAAATATTCATTAGCACAGCCGTGGAGAGAAGGGGAAAAATAAAAGATAAACAGAAGGAAGGAAGCAGACACAATGCTTGCAGGCAGCTCAGCATGGCTCGGACAAGCCCATGGATTGGCTGAATCCGGGTCTTCATACCAGTTGTCACACCTGTGTGTGACAACCCCTGGTGTCTGTGCAAAGCCTGTCTCAGGGGCATGGCTGCTGTGGGCATGTGAACACCTCTAGAAAATGCAACCAGGAGATAGCAGTCCTTGCAGGCACATCCAGCATGGGCAGGGATGCCCTGGGACATGGACATCACCAAGGGGTGCCATGCTGAACTGGTGTTCAGGGCCCATTCCTGCCTGTGCCAGCCCTGAATGGTGCTCAGGCTTCACAGTGATTCAGCCAGGGTTACACATCCCAGGGACAGCACCAGAGCAGTGCTCCAGCCCAGGACCACCTTGGCCAGGGCATCTGCGGACTCTGGAGTCATCCTGTGGCTGGTAGAAAGCAGACATCAGTGACAGTATCTGCCAACATTTCCCTCAAGGAGGAAGGGCAATAGGAGGCACATTTCCAGTAATGAGGAAGGAGTGGGAAGGAGGCAAATTTCCATTGCCAAGGAAGGGCAATCAGGGTGGGAAGAATGCAGAATACCCTGCATCCCTGTGCGAAGACTCAAGCCACCACTCAGGCCCACAGAGACTGGGCAAACACTCTGTTCTCTCCGTACCTAATTCCAGCACTGACCTTTTTTTTCGACGTGGATAGTGTACACATCCCAGCAATGCCAGACCCATAGCTAGGGGGAACAGAGCAGCTCCCTGCTGGAGGGAGAGCTCAGCAAGGCTCACCCTAGACAGAGCCAGAGCACGAGCAGGGAGGAGAAGGAGATAGACATCCCGGCAGCAGGGATCACTGCGGGAGCCATGAACTTCTGGTCCCAGACATACCACATCGCGGTGGGTGGCTCTGTGGGAGCCCAACACCGCGGCCACCAGCAGAGGAAGGCTCAGCCCAACTAGCCCTGTGCGCTGCTACTCGGCTCCTGCCTCCTCCCAGCCCGGAGAAACCACAGCCTCCGGGGCTGGGGGAAGTGCTGAAAACGTGATGCCAGAGAAAATAAATAAGGCAGCTAATGAGGTAATTTGCATAGCTATTAGCAGTCAGGATTTGCAGCGGGTCTGACATGGGATGTGCTGTCACAGCGAAGTGCAGCCCGGGGGCTCTGCTGGTGCTCGCAGAGGGAAACACGCAGCGCAGGAGTGCTGCACGGGCACACCGCAGGAACCCACCGCAGGCACCCGCCACCCCGCGACTGGGGAGGAAAGCGGATTAGAAGGAAACCCAGCAAGGAGATGGGAGGAAGGGTGGGGCAGATAGCCTGAGTGAAGCTGTGTGCTCTAACTGTGAGCCCTTTCTGCCTTTGGCCACGCACCCCAGGGTTTGGCCCTGTGATGTACAGAGCATGGAGCAGCACAAATCTTCTACCTTGTCAGGCACAGAGAGCATCCATGAAAGGACAAGCTTGCAAAGGCCAAGGGAGAGCTGCCAGCAGCCCAGGATGCCTCGCAGGGCAGCCTTGCCATGTCACAGCCAGCTGGCTCCATGCACTTTCCCATCCAGAGCTGGCCACAATTCCCTGCATCCCTTACCTTGGCTTGCTCCCTTTTGAATCTGGCCTAAAACACACCCCAGAGCCCCTTTCCTACCCCAGCCTTCATACCCCTTTCCTACCCTACACCTTTCCTACCCCAGCCTTTGCTGCCAATGAATTCAGGTTGCTCTGACACCAAGCATAAGGTGCAATTTTTAGGATGTAGGACTGTGCATGAAGCCCAACAGCAGCACCTGTTCTGCAGCATGGCTGCCCCCACCCTTAGATGTTCAGGTCAGGAACTGTTGCACCACAGCAGGAAGGAGGGTACTGGATATCCTGGCACCTCCAGGGATACAGGGGCAACACAACTGCAACCTGTGACACTGCTGAATCCCCAACCTGTTCCAGCCCATAAATCGGCTGTGTGATGGAGTGGAATGGCACACAGGGCCACCCTCCCCTGGGCTGCCAGGGCATGTCTGGCTTTGATCACAAACGTGCGACGACAGCTCAGCTCATTCTCAGCCGGTGAATCTTGTTAAAAAATGCATGTGACGTGATCTGTCTGCTTGGGAAGCTGCTGCCAGGGAAAGAACCCAGCCCAGCACTGTGCACCGGTCCTGCAGCACCAACCTGCCAGCAGCTGGCATACAGTGGGCGACGGGGCAGCAGCCTGGCTCTGTGGCACCAGGCTGGGGATCAGGACATGCCAAAGCACCTCTGCAATACAGGAAAAGGATGGGGGCACCCCCACCATCCTGTGGCAGAGACAAGCAGAAAGACCCATTGGATGGGTGGTTGGTTGGACAAAGAGACACAAACTCCCCAGCAACTTGGATGGTGCGTGTCAGGCAAAGACCAGGGTCAGAGCCCCACAGGGACCACCCTGGTGCATCCATCAACCCCAACACCCCCATGATGGCCCCCAGCCATCCAGGTTACATTGAGGCACTAAATCCTCCCAAGCAGATTTTTTTTGGTCAGTTCTGCTAAATATTTTAGGGATTTACACAGAAAAGCTTTCTGTACTTAGCAGCATGCTGGCCCCACTGGCATCACACGGGCAGCCACAGACACACCCTGCCTGCCAGGGTATGAATAATTCATTGTCCCTATGAACAAGGTAGAAGTGGTGGGAAGGAGGGGACAAATTTGGGGGAACACACTTCATCACTCTCTGCCCAGGCTCCTGGGGTGCATCCCAAGACTCTCCATGCCCTGCAAAGGGAGGGCAAAGAACTGCACCAACATCTGCAGGGAAATAGAGGCACAGGGAAGGGAAAAGAGCCAGGAGCTGAACTCAGCCCTGGTTATAGGGCTGACACATCAAGACTGCCATGGTAAGCAAGGACACCACAGCCTGCCTGGACCATCCAGTGCCATTTCAGAACTTGTTAGGTCTGCAAAGCACAGCAGTGTTGTGGGCAGGATATATCAGACAGTGAGGCAGCAAAGCTCTCAGGACTTCCAAAGAGTACAGCCTTCACAAGTGGAGGTGCATGGATCACACTGGGGCACAACACAGCCACAGCATCTCCTTATCCTGAACCAGCATCTTTTTGCCCCTCAAACACCTACCTTGCCCCATGACCATGGCACCCCACAGGGATCAGCAGGGGTTTCCATCCCCAGCCCTGTCCCAGCTTGCACTCTAAGCCTCACTAGGATCTCCTGTACTGTGAGGCTGGGAAAAACCTCAGCCTGTCAACAAGTGATGCCAAGCCCTGCTCCCAAATCTAGGAAGGACGTGGCCCTTAGCATCACTCCAGCCTCACCACCCTCGCCAAGCTATGGTGATGGTGACAAATGAACAGGCTCCGAGCAATCACACACAGGTTGAGCTCCAATAAATGGGAGACGGCACTAGGCTCATTTCCTCGCAATCAGCGCTCACACAGCCGCCAAGAGATCCAGCTCGGCAGGGTGACAGGAGGAAGCGCAGTGGGGACAGGCTGGGACGTGACCTCAGCTCCCACGTGTGCAGGCAGCCTGCGGCTGCCTGTGGGGCAGGCAGAGGGGCACTCTCCATCACCCAGGCGGATGCTGCCGGGCTGAGTGACACGGGCTATTAGCACCGCCACTTATCCAGGGGCTCTGGCACGCGCTGGCTGCACAGCTGGGAGAGGGAGATAAGATGCCGACGGGATCCCAGGGAGGAGAAACATATTTCAAATGGCAGGAATCTCCCCCAAAATGGACTTGGCTTGAAGGCACCGAGAGTGTTTGCTGCTATTAATAACTGCACCACAACAAGGCGTGTGCCCTCGGCTCAGGGAGACACAGCACCAAGGCAGGGAGGGAAAGCAAAGTGGTGCTGGAGATGGGCCGGAGGTCCTGACCCATGACTCCACACCTGAACCCGTGCCAGTAGCACCCTGGCACTGGCCTGAAACCCTTAGATGGGTGACTGGGTGAACCTGGGAGACTCAGGGTAGGGGAGACACAAAAGGTCAGTGCTGCCCCTCTGACAGCTCACAGCCTACCAGCACCTTTCTCCAGCCTCAAGCCAAGACACTGCACAGCCCCATGGCTGGGCTGGTGGCCTCCCATGCCAGCCTGACTCTCTCCACTTGTACCCTGAGCTCGGCCCTGCAGCTCCCTGCACTCTCAGCCCCATGGGGCAGCACTGCCACCCACTCAGCATCTCCAGGGCACCTGTTTAGCCCACTGCCAGCCCAGGGGGGCCCCTGGAGGCTGTCTTTTTAAACTGACATTTTGGGGACAGAAAAGCTATTTTCAGTTGTTTTAGAGGCAGTGTTCCCATCACAGTTTGTCTGCCTCCACTGGAGAGAGGGATGCTCTCCCTGGAGGTGCTATGGCAAGCAGCTCTCTGTTGGGCTATGGTGCTCAGCACCAGCTCCATGTCACTAGGTCATCCTCACCCACCACCTACCTATCCAATGCCTGGAGCCGATGGGCCCAGGAGCAGGTGGGAAAAGATGTCCCTTGGTTCCCACCTGAGCATGAAGGTCAGGAGCAGCCACCTGGCAGAGGGGCTGGCAGGGTGCACAGAGCAGAGTCTCAGGGCCTTGCTCCACCTTCCCAGCATCAGCAAGATGATACACCTCCAAAAATGAGCACAGAGTGCTGAACAGCCCCTCTCCCTTGAAGCCACTAAGCATTCTTGGTAGGAAAAATGTGCCTGGCAATTACTGTGCAGGGGGAGTACAGTATCCCAGTGCAAGACCTGCTGAGAGACTCAGAAATAAATATGTTAATAATCAAATATCCATCCTGTGCCTGAGCTCACGGGAGGACTTTCAAGTCTAATTAGCAGAAGATTTGTACCATCTCTGCCAGGGCTCGAGGGACAATTTGCCGTGGTTCCCATGAAGAGAGAGGTTCTGCTATAATTAGCCAGCAGTATCCCATCTGCAAGGATTACCTCCAAACCTCCCCCACAATCCAGGCTGGGGGCAAGCAGGGCTCAGGTAAGCCAAGACGAGAGAGAGAGATGGCCCCAGGCTTTGATCTGTGCAAATTGACTCTGGAGCTTCAAATCCAGGGCAGGCAGGAGGACACGCAGCACAGAAGGAGAAGAGGTACCAGAGCTTGAGGGTCACCCCACACTCCCCTGCCTGCACTCAACTCCTGTGTGGTCAGGGAGCTCCTTTCCCCACAGTATCCTGTCACAAAAACCCAGAGTGTCCCCAAAACCTCTCCATCCCTGGACCAATTGTTCCCCCTGACACCCAGGGCTGTCCACAGTTAGTGGCCATGTCACACATGTTGTATATCTCATCACTAACACAAACACCTTTCCCCAGTTCATCACAGTGGGAGCACTCACACCACCCCTGTCCATGTGTTTTTAAACAGGACCACATCCTGCTCCTGAGGATGCCATAAGAGACACCATTCCCGCTGCTACAGCACCTTGTAGAGTGGCTCTGATGGGGAGAAAGAGGCATCTAGAGGAGCAAGACATGGGGGCAGAACCTGGAGGTGCACCACTGACAGTGCCCAAATTGGGACCCACCTCCTGGGGAAGGTGCAAGGGCAGAGAGACTGTGGAGGGAGGAGGGAAGGGATGGAGACAAAGCATAAGGAGCCATGTCTGTGCTGAGGACCAACTGCGCAACCGAGGATGCTGTGCTGAGTAGGGAGTGGGACCTACACATCCAGCCCCATGGGGAAGAGCCTGGCAGATACTCAGCCAGGGTTCACTGACCTGGCTGCTGCCATGGACACTCATTAGCACCAACTGTGGGCCAAGGTGGCACCCTGCCCACACACTCTTCCCAGCCTAGCAGTTGGCAAGGCTCCAGGCTGAGGAGAGAACTACAGATGGGGTGACAGCGGTCACATCCAGGGCACTTCCTCAGGACTGACCTGGAAACAGCTGTGCCCATGAACAATAAATTCAGCATCTCATCCCTCCTGGGCATGCAGGTACCCCACATTCAGCCATGTTTCCCGAGCCAGGGCACAGCCACCCCTATCCAGCCTCTCTGCCAGCCCCAAGAGATCTCCCCAGCACCACTAAGTTGTTCATGCTGGTGAACAAGGGGTTACCAACCCTTCACTTCCCCACTGTTATTTAATTAAGCAGTGATAAAAGAAAAGACGTATTATCTGGAGAGTGACAGCGGGTTGTAATTACAGCAGAGCACACTGTGAAAACAAACAATGCTGAGGGAGGCACAGGGTAGTGCGGGGCTGGGGAGCCACCATGGCCCTTTGGGACCTATGTCCCTTTCCCAGCACGGTGGTTCAGGACAGAGGTGGGACCCTCAAGTCTGTGTGTGACAGAGGGGGGAAAATACTCCTTTGCCCTGATGGATGTGGTCCCAAAAGGCCTCTCCCTCCAGCTCACACTGGGCTGGGGAGGTCTTGATCCCAGCCCCTTCCTGGGGATGCTGGGTCTGGAGCAGTCCTAGGAAACAGCAGTTTTTCAGTGAGCCACTTTCAATTATTAAACACCATCTCCTTCCTCCCCTTGCTGCTTTGAGGCAGCCCTCTGCACCAAGAGGATTTGTTGCCCAGCTGCGGTGAGGGGATAATGTCCCTGCTGGGATGTGGCACCCTAGAGGGACTCTGCCTGTCCACTGCCTCCCCCACCAGAGCCAGACACGATGCCCTTCTGCTGGGTTACTCCCGGCTTGGGTTTGAAACTTCTGACCCATGTCCCAAACACAGCAAGGTGCAGGGTGGAACTTGGGGCATGACCACACCGCAAACAAGCAGCTTACAGCCCCCTTTCTGCCCAGCCATCCAGCAGTTCTCTCCTTGAGGAGGGGGAGAGATTCAGCCTTGTGTCCCCTTCCAGGCATTGCGTGGTACCGCTGGGTAACATCGCAGTTGCAGCTGGGACGTGTCTAGATGGCTTGGTCTTGAGGGGTGCATGGCCACCTAACACCCATCCACAGTGCCATCAGATGCCACTGTCTCCTGTGCAGCCCCCAGCCCCAGCCACTTCCCTTCCCTTTGTTAAATCATTCTGCCCTCAGCCCAATCCTCTTATGCTCTCCTTCTCCCATTACAGCATCTTTAAATTAATGCCTGGCTGAGCATGGGATAGAAGGAAATTAACCCTGGGCAGGGAGGCAGCCTCCACAATGCTTCTTAATGCCTATATTACTCTTCCCAGTCCTTCTCCTCCTCGCCATGCAGTGGAGTGATCAGATCACCCACAATCACAGTGAGCACCACTCGAGCATGGCCTCTCAGCACCCACAGTCCTTAGCTGAGGTGGGCGAAGGTGGTGAGTGCCCCCTCCAGCCAGCTCCCTGCTTGGGAGGCTGCAAGGTCCCCAGGAGGGAGTCCCGGCCGTGCTTGCGTTTGCACTACCAGCATCCGCCTGGGACCTCGCTGGAAGCATTTCCAGAGCTGTCCAGGGTTCTGCACTGCCTGCACCCACGCCTGGGCACCTTGGGTCCCCAGCTCTGAAGCAAGAACCCAGGAGGGATTTGACTGCTGGTGGGAAGCACTTGTAACCCCACGGCTTGGGGAGATCAGAGGAGATGGAGTGGGTAGGAGGCAGGGACATGGCAGGGACGAAGGGTGCCACAACACACACCCCGATCAATGCAGAGGACACTTCTTGCTTGTGTCACTGTGGAGCAGCTGGGACATGTGCCTTTCAGAGGATCTGTGCAACGGTGAGCAGATACCAAGGCCACAACAAAGAGGCCCATCCCATCCAGCTGGGGTCCAGACTAGAAGGTTTTGGGAAAAATGTCTCAGGGAGCCAAACACCATCACTGCCAGCATGGTGCAGCATCAAGCTGCCCTCTCCCAGGGCAGTGGTGGCCAGGGCAGCAGGGAGACAGGGCTAGGAATCACTCGCCAGAGCAGCACTCCCGCTGATCCTCTCCGTTACGCAACAAATTATTCCACTCGCATTAATGACTTTGCGGCAAAGGGGGAAATGACATGAATGATTCCTGGTGCCTCAGAGTGACTCACTTTGCACAGCAGAGGGGAGGCAAGCGAGGAGGGTGGGCACCAGGCAAAATTTGTTTGGGTCAGCACAAGCAGCGCAGGGCAGGGGCTAGGCTTGGAAGATCTGACTTCTAGAAGCAGTCAGGGGAAAAGAAGGAGGTATTTAAGAGCAGATCCCATGACCCAGGAGAAGGCTGAGATGTCCACAAGGGATGCCGGGGATCAGTCATAACCATGGCATATTGTAGCATCCCTCACTGTGCTGCCCAAGCCCCACACCTATTTGGCAACCTGTGCTACAACTCCAAAATCTAGTACTAGCAGCAGTCCCTCCCTGCGTCGGGGTCAGACAAGACCCTCTGCAGGTGCAACCAGAGCTGGGGGTGCTGTGCCCCACAACTGGACCCCCCAACTCCAACATGCCTGTCAGAGCACAGCAGGATGGGAAGGGTGGGCAGCTGCCTGCCATAGCCCTCAGGGCAGGAATGTGAGTAAAGGGCTGCAGCACAGAGCCTGGCATCTGACCCACTCCCTCCTCCCTCACCTCTGGAGGCTTTGCTAAATCACACCATTAAAAATTAATGCGTATTCCCTCGTGGAATAAATCAAGAGCTGCCAAGGTCTGACCAGGCCAGCCAGCCACCTCCTGGGGACACCGGAGACACGTGGAGGCACACTGGGGACTTCAACAACTCACTGACAAGTAGCCCCAGGGGGACCCTTGCAGTGACAGAGGGCCAGGTGGATTACTGCCTTTAAACCTATTCAGGGCCTTTCTGTAAGCAATGCAATTTAAAAAAAATTCAATCTAGGAAGAAGCGATTAACCAAGGGGCCAGGAGCAGTGGCTCGCTCGCCTGTCTAATCTCGTTAGTGAGCAGGCCAGCTCTCGTTTCACCCCACCACAGCTGGATGGGCCGCAGTAACCCGTGAGAGCAGCCGGATGGCTCTTCCCTGGCTCCTGACCCATGCGTGCATGAGTTTTCTGGTGCTTCTCTGCATCCCACAGCGCTGCATCTTCCCCAGCTGGGCCAAGGGAAAAAAAACCAGAAATCCCTCTTCGCTGTTACTCAGTTCCTGGCCAGACCACCACCAATTCTCCTTCTCTAAAATGCACCTTTTTTGTGTCCAAATGCATGGTTGGTGATGGGAAGAAGGAAAAAAAAGGGAGTTGGTGCCTGAAGTCAGGAGTAAGATCCTACTTTCTGCCCCACAGAGGCTGTGAAGGAGTCCTGCCGGTCTCTCATGGCAGCACCTTGCCAAGAAACCTTTC
>NW_008661849.1:0-6755 GCF_000695815.1 Acanthisitta chloris | reverse complement strand
GGGACATGTCTTGTGGGGACAGCAGGACAGCCCGGGGGGACCTACCCTGCCCAGTCAGTCCCTCAGTCTCCTCACGGCAGAGCTGGGGCAGTAGATTCATGCCACCAGTCCACCTGCTGAGTTAGTCACTCTATCATTGTCCCTTACCTGCTCCCTGGAGAGGGGCTGCAGGTGAAGCCATCCATCTCCACTGCTAACCTGGCACCATTCCTCAGGGCTCCAAGTATCCCTTGCTGACCTACCTACAGGCACTGCTGCTGCTGCAGTGTGGTCCTTGACAGACCTCTCCGTGGGTCAGTCAGACTCCACCACCATTCCCTCCCATCCAGGATGAAGTTACCTGCTTGTCCCATGTACAGCCCAGGGCTCTCTCAGGTTTGTCTGCATGCAGGGGTATGCAGTACTCCCACCTTGCACTGAGCACAGCCCCCAAAACACTCACTGCGGATGGAGCTGGCACAGGGTTCGGGTGAGCACCCATGCTCAGAGGTAGGGCATCTGCTTGTATGTCCTGCAGACCTTAACATTTGCAGGCACCCCCAATCCCAATCCTCAGGTGGGGTGAGCAGGAGCAACACGGATGGGACACTGACCCTCTTGCCACAGTCCAGAGTCCCCAGGAGCAATACCGAAACCATCCTGGGGCTGGGAGGGGTAATAGTTGCCTCAACAGGAGGGTTCCCCAAGCTGACAGGTTCAAAAGCAGAGTGACTCCTGCCAAGATGGGGCTGGAGTCACCTAGAAACATCAGGAGGAGCTGAGTTTTGGGGGCTGCTGTCAGGCACAGGGAGGAGAGGTGTGTGAGGCATGGACAGACTCACACACGTGCATGTGAGTGGCATCCCTGCCTATGAGTGTCTGTAAGTGACTTGCCCTGTCTGGACCAGAGAGGAAATATTCAAGAAAACCTGCAGAGGCAGTGAAGTGACAGCCCCCAACATCCCCCACTGCTGTTGACTCCTGTTGAAGGCAGTAGTATCCTGCCCCCAGCTCCCCTCCTGCAGGGCTCCCTCTCCAAACAACCTAATTACTCTCACTGTTCCCTGGGGGCTGCACCACCCGTTTTCATTTGAAGCAGAAGACAAATTTATTTAAAGCCAAAAGCTGCCAGAGCCACTGCAGCTCGGGGATGGGAGGACCCTGACAAGAGCCTCCTACCCTGCACAGCCCAGCTGCCACATACCACTTGTGAGGCACTTGGTGGGATATCGCTGGGAGGGGGGTCACTCATCCCCTGTATCCTGCCAGCCATTCACCCCCATGGCATGCCACCCACCCAGCCCCAGCTGCCAGCAGAGCATCCTGGCATGGACAGTGGGTGGAACAGGACCCCTGCACCTGCCCACAGCCCCTGCCCCATGGAAAGGGGCTACTCTCTCCCTTTGCTCCCAGGAAGCCCCAGCAGTTCACTTGCTCAGCAGTAACAACCCTCAGAGCTCAGCAACCTTAGTGAAGGATTTTGGTTCCCCATCCCAAGCCAGAGCCCCTCATTGTGGCCCACCCAGCTCAGCCTCCTCCAGTAGCCGTGGCAGGGAGATCTGTCTCACTAGAGGCTCATTCATCTGCAGCACAATTAAAGCCCAGAGCTGGGATCCATCCCGGTGGCAGGAGAGCGATTTGCCAGCAGATGGATTTATCATCTCCCAAGCAGAGCAATTTGGCTTAAACAAAACCAAACCACTTCTCCTAATGAAAACATCACTAATGAGCAGAGCCAGCAAGGGAGGGGGGGTCAGCTCCACTAATGGGGTCTCTCCTGTCCTTCAGGGCTTGCACAACCCACTGATGCCCTGGCTGTAAGGCATGAGGCTCAGTTCCAGCCAGGATATATGGACCCAATATGGTCCAGGGGAAACCAGAGTTTGCTCCAGCGGCTGAACCTCCTCTTATCTTGCTTCCCAAAGCTCTGGAGACAACTGGCCCCAGCACAGCACACAGCATGAAAACAGCACCACTGAGTCCAGACACCTTCTGCAGCTGCACCATGACCAATGGTGGAGGAAAACTCTCTAAACCCGGATTCTCCAAGCCCAGAAAGAGTCCATGCATGGCCAGCCCTGTGCAGCAACAGCTGTACCCCTTTGCCAAAGTCGTGACAGTCCATGAATTATTCATTAGCATCTGCAGAAATCAGTCGTTTAACTGCCCCAGCCAAACCCATGAACTTCCTGTCAATTAATCCTTTGCCACCTGAGTCCCTGTGGACTCCGACCTGCCTTTGCTTGCAGAGATGCAGCAGCGGCTGCCAAAACGTCAGCTCCAGCCCTTCCACCTGCAAAAACCAACCTGCCCTTGGGCAGTGGCACCCAGCAGCATCACCCGCATGCCCCTCATGCCGTGTGTATCTCTGCCCTGGCACAGGCTTGGAGCAGTGTCCTCTCCATCAGGGACCCCAGGGTCTCAGTCTCTGGTCAGGTGAGGCCACAACATCCTGTGAGAGGGGATTCATTGGCACCAGAGGGCTACAGACAAGCCAGGACAGCAAAGAGGGAAGAGGCAGAGGGTACCGATGCCAGAAGGAGGGAGACAGCAAACAGAGATGAGGCGGAGACAGGCAACACTCCCATCACCCCGGGAAGGTGCAGCAGCCATCGAGGGCAGGGCGCTTTGGCACAGAGAGCATCCCCAGGAGCTCCCCAACCCAGCACACGAATGGAAGACCCGTTTCCACAGTACCCCACCCTGACAGGGGACCTCCTGTGAGCTTGGGGACCCGGCTCGAGGGTCAGTCCAGCTTCCAGCCCAGCCTCACCACCAGGCTGCAGGAGCAGAAGTGATAAGTGGAGGGCAAGTTGTGTGGGGCAGGGACAGCAGCAGCAGCGTGGAGGAGGCAGGTTAGTGGGGGACCAGGGGGATGGGCAGCACGCTTGGTTCCCATGGGCCAGATCCCCGGGGAAAGGGCACTGGTGTGTACCACCCCTCCTTGGGGCTGCTTCTAGGAGAAGCAGACCACCCACATGTCCTACTGGCCAGAGAGATGCGGGCAGCTGGCCTTGCCAGACCCACAAGGGCAGGGCCATGCACCCGGGGCTGTTCCTGTACTTCTCAAGGAAGCAACTGGGCAAGAGAAGGAGCTTGGTGGGGTAGAAGTGGTCTTGGGCACAGTTCACATCCCAGTCCCCTGGGATCTACCCCAGGACACAGGCACAGGACTCAACCTGCCATGCAGCTGGGCTCCTGGCCAGCCACTGCCTGCCTCATGCCCCTGCTCCCATCCAATGGCCCTGTCACTCTGTCCTCCAGAGGTAGATCCCAACGTTTTCCCCTACACACACTATTATTCGGAACAGGCTAGCACTGACACCTCCTCCACACCCTCAGAAATAAATTATGCCCCTCGCAGATGGAAGTCCCACGCTGTGGCAAGCTGATAGAGATGTTCCCTCCACCCGGCTGATCACGGGCTGTGAGCAGCCACAAGGGAGCCACCGGGTTTGCCAGCAGCAGAACAAGCCCCTGCCGCAGTCCTGGATCTGCCCATCACTCGGGACCTGCCTGAGGCAGACACATTGCCAGGGCACGGCTCTTCGGCAGGGACCTGAACCCAGCTCCTGCTGTCCTCCTGCCAGCTCCACTGGCCCATCCTCCCGTTGCTGTGTCTGGGAGACAGCTCGTCCGGGGGACAGGCTCAGCCCCATCTCTCCTTTCTTACTGCCACGGGGAGAAATGCCTTTGAAACACCCTCCCTCCAGGTAGGGAAGAGAGCTCAGCCAGATGCTGCGCTGCCACTACATTGGTACCTACAGCTTTCGTCTCACAGGGTGGGCTGCTAAAAGCTAAGAGCTGGGGAGTCCCCATCTATCAGTCATGCCTCCAGAAACAGGAGGATCCCAAAGCTCTGCAGATGAACTCACCCCTGCAAACGCTGCAGCTGCCTTTGGGGTGGAGCAAAGTGGTTGCTCCAGTCCCTACATCCTGACAACAGGAGGGAGAAAGCAGGGGTGAAAAGTGAGCCTCTTAACCCCTGCTTGGAGATCCAGCAGCTCTGGAGATGAATCCTTCATCCTTCTTCTGAAAGGCAGTTAGGGGGTTTGCTGCAGCCCAGGTATTGACCCTGTGCTGGCACATACCTTCCTGCACACAGGATACAGTACATCTGGGATGGGCTTCTCCCATGGGGTATGATGGGGTCCTGGGCTACCCACCCTTGCTCTGCATCCAGGGCTGGGGCAGTCCTGCTGCCCACACAATCCTGCAGAGTGTCAGGCAGGAAGGAAATGCCTCTAAGCCCATTCACCTCTTGCACTGTCAGCATTTGGGGCCAGGGACATGGTACCTGTGCTTCTCAGGACATAGTGGCACAGGACTCCCATTTCTTCTACACAGAGGGCCATGGCCAGAGCAGTTCCGAGACACTGACCTCTGTGTTCTGCTTGCACAATAATCGTTCATGTCATTAGAGGTGGAGGAATGATGTAATTTATGTATGGCTTTTATTTCTCGCTGGCGTCATCTAAATATTCCAGAAATGGACCAGTTTAATTTTCTAGTGGCATAACCTAAACATTTCTCTCCTCATCACCCAGGTGGGTGCCCAGCTGCAGACTCAGCAGCTGGGCATCGCTGTGTCTGTCTTTGCCCTACACCACTGCACTGGAGCCAGCACAGGCAGGATCCATCCCTGCTCACCCCAGCACAGCCAGCCTGTGCTCCTCCAGCACAGGGAGCAGTCCTGCTCTCCCCACTGCTCACATGCAGGCAGTTCTCATTCACTTGGATGCCTTCACCTCTCACACACACATCCATGTGCCCGCACAGCTGGGGCAGCTGGGCTCTGCGGCGGGGGGGGGGGGGGCTGTGACTGCACCCCCATTTTCAACAGCTTTTTAATTCGAAACATGAGTGTGCTACCAGGGACGGTGTGGAGGGTTTCTACCCTGAGCATGGCTGAGGGTCCTGCTTCCTGTTAGCCCTTCTCCTTCTTTTGGAAGTGCGTATTGCTCACCCTACTCTGGGCATGCATAGATGGGAATCACATTGCCCTCATCCCTGTTTTCAGAGAGTGATGGGGAGGCAGCAGGACTTGACTGCTGTCCCTGTGTACACCAGCAATCGCTGGAGCTGCTGTGGGGCTGTCACATCACCTGACATCAAATCATCTCTCAGTTAACAGCTCTTGCATGTCAGTTGTCCCCTAGACCCTGACACCCCCTGATGTACAGGGGTCTCCAAAGCTGCAGGAACACCCAAACTGCTTGTGCTTGTCCCCAGGCTGAGCTGAGCTATCAAACAGCGGCTGGCAGCGCAGATTCTCCTGCAGGAAGAAACTAAGCCCACAGTGGCACTGCCAGCTTCATGCCTTGGCTTTGCTATGGCCCCATGGTTGTTCCAGGCCCTCACCACACCTCCAGGGTATCAGGAGAGCCTTAGCCAGAAGGCATCTTAGAAGATGAGGGATCAAGCTAGTAAATCCTCCCTAGAGCTAAGGCTGCATCCCCTCTCCTGCCTGCACCGCTTCCACACTTTCTGAGAGAAAAACAACTTTCCCTCCGCAGGGAGGGATGGCTTCAAGCGCATTCAGCCAATGCAGGGGAAATTGGTGCTGCTGGGACCAGCTCTCTGTCCTCCCTGGCATTACTGCAGGCTCTGCCCTGGCAGGCCACTGACCTGACAGCGATGGCAGATGAGTGACATGCCCTACCAGGGCTTGCTTCCCACTCTGAGAAATGGGGCAGATATTTCCAGTCTTGTCCCCCAGAGACTTCCCCACAGCCCTATCCCTGAGGGCAGGGACTGGCACAGTGGCATGGCTCCCCTCCACTGAGGTTCCTGCTTGCACAGCTGGCTCAGAGGTAAGCCCAGGCATAAAAGGTCTCACTCTCAGAGAGACTGGAATTTATTTTTAACTTTGATTTGATTTAAATCCATATGGACATTTTAAAGTTACCGGAGAAACCAAAAGTTGTGTGTGGGTTCCAAGTTCCTACACAGCTCAAAAATATCTTGCCTGCAGCACGTTTGGGCAGAGAGTAAGCAGCATTTCCCATGTGTGGGGCTGCTTAGGGAAGCAGAGTAGGGCTCCCGCCCTGCTACCATCATCTATTTGAAATTCCAGGGCAAAGCCTGAAATCCACTCCAGACTTTGTCAGGGAAAGCATCACTAGGACTCAGTGGAGTTGCCTGTGCACACACCCCAGTGCCTGTGGCATAAGGGCACCCAACCCCCCTGGCTATGCACAGGTTGAGCTCTGTCATAGGTCCTGGGACACAGGTGGGAACTGTTGCCCCATTTCACAGCTCAGAGGCCCTGAAAGGGGATGGGAATTTGCCTGATCCATGGAGAGCAGGTGGGGAAGGAGGGGTGATACCAGCTCGAGCCCAGCTGCTTCATTATCGGACAGTGGAGGATGAGGTGTGATGAATGGACGGATACGGTGAGATGTGGGATGTCTGGCAATTCCCAGCTGGGGCAGAGGATGAAGAGGAATGCAATAGGGTCACAGATGGGTGATATTTGTCCTCCCTGTCCCACAGCCACCCCATCCAGGGGCAGAGCATCTCTGGAGATGCTCTCGGGGACACCGGGTGATGGGTGAAGACACTAGGCTCTGTGGTGCTGCTGTGGTTTCCTGAGCAGGGTGAGCCTCTCCGTTCCCGGGGAACGTGCTGCCGAGGTGCCGCTGTGCCACTCCAGGGCGCAGCAGGGGCCCAAGGCACGCGGAGAGAGCCCAACACCAGGCACTGGCGTCGCGAGGGGCTTGGGAGTAGCGGTGAGGGAGGGTGAGCGGTGAGGGCCAAAAGCGGTCCAAGCATCC
>NW_008661848.1:4379-5571 GCF_000695815.1 Acanthisitta chloris | reverse complement strand
TATGCAAAACCTCCTCTCTGGGAACCGGCGCTGGGGTTTCACAGCGCCGAAACATCGCCCGCCGTGCTGAGCGCCGGACTGACCCGGGGGGTCCCCTGCACCGCGCAGAACCCACTGTGCAGAGTAGGGAAGGATGCTCTGCTCCGCACTGCCCGGGATGCATGCGAGGCCAGTGGGATTTTAGGAGAGCATTAGCTTACGGGCCAGACCCTTTCTCACCCTCGGACGTGTCCTTAACCTCAGGGGTGGCAGGAGGAGCGCTGCAAGTGATGGGTTCCTCAGTGGTGCCCGAGAGAAGCTGAGTCCCAGCTGTACCCTGCCCGGCTGGTGAAAAACAGCTTTAGCAAGATGCCAAATCCGGTGTAGTCGATGCAGATCAGAGTGATTTCTAGGAAGTTCGGGTCATCGCTGAGTAATTTGTTTTCACATCACACGTTGTTCTCTGACTCTTGGTTTGTCTTTAATTTCTGTGTAACGTTTCAGAGGCATACTGGAGACAAAAGTTTGCCCTTACAACTTGTGAAAATAGCTCTGCACTGACACCAGAGTGTCACTTTTGTACCCCTTCTCCTCAGCCCTTGGTGCTGGTCTGGTAGCTCTATCCTGTAGGAAAATACATGGGTTTTCTGACAAAGATCATTGTGTTTATTTCTGCAGAGCTGACTTCAGCAGCATTTCATGCAGCCTAAATCTGTGCTAATAGACTCAGGTCTTTTTCTCTTTTAGGAAGAGTAAATGATGCAAAGAATGGTAAAGGTCTGTCTCAATTTTGCCAGATTTTTGGTGCTTTCACAGCACTTGCTTGATTTCCAGCAGGCTTTAATCAGTATTTCAAACTCTTTCAAGTCTGTGTACTTATTAAAGCCTAGGGTTGCTTTTTTCCCCCTGGTGTGGCACATCCAGCTGGTATAACAAGGAACAAGCGTGCTCAACCTCTCATCAGGTTCAAAGGGCTGTCTTGTTCCTGTGTCGCTCTTGCAGCACCTGCAGGGACATCTCCATCCTCTGCACTGTCTTTTTCTGCCTAACCAGGGCTTGGCATTGACAGGGTTTGGCCGGCGTCTCTCTCTCCGCTCTTCTCCAGTATTTGCATTGCACTGGGAGAGGTGACCCTCCTTTCCATGGCTCAGTTCCCTCCCGTGCCTGCGTGCCTCTTGCAGCTGGAAAAAGCAGGTGGCTGGATTTGGCAGAA
>NW_008661848.1:4015-4365 GCF_000695815.1 Acanthisitta chloris | reverse complement strand
CAGGAGCACAGACCTCTCTTCCCTTTGCATGAACGAGCAGTCGCAGACCTGGCTAACTGACTGGATGGGTAAAATGGAAAAAGAATGGAAAAAACCTCCTACGAACACCAATCCGAAAGCCACAAGCAGGAGTTTGACACTGAGCTGGGATTCTTTTCTTTTGTTTTCTGTCTGTGCTTTTGTGCTGAAGATAAGACACCATTCATGGGTATCTAACCTGCGCGTGTGAATGTGAGACGCGTGCAATTTTTAAATGCTTCCCGTCCTAGGTGTGAATAGCTTCCCTATTCTTTTCTTTGTCTCCATTTTTTTTATTTAAAAACTTTACTGCCCTAATGACAGCCTGTTGT
>NW_008661848.1:0-3987 GCF_000695815.1 Acanthisitta chloris | reverse complement strand
CCAGCAGTACTGTCTTGCCTCCTGGAGCACAAGATACATTTACAGAAGCCTCCCCTGCTCTGCTGGGTTGTCTCAACTATCTTGACCTACAAGCCTCCTAATTGACCCACTGCCTTCCCGTAGCCCTGCTACATTTTAACAAACCACAGGATGTTTTGGCTTCCAAATCCGCGGCTTTCTGTTACGCATACCTCTGTCAAATGCAGCTTGCTTTACAATGCACGTTTCTTGATATCTGTTAGCAACCTAATGAGAGGGACACGGGCCTAATTTCTCCCTTGGAGTAGTTCTGTTGGTCTCAATGTATTTATTGAATGAAAAATTTTGACTTATTTTGCTTTGCTGTATCTATCAAATGGGGAGAAAAAAAGACCAGACATGACCACAGCGAGCAGTGACTTTAAAACCTCCACAGCCTTTCACCCTTAAAGCGTTGGGGAGAAAAAAAGCCTTTTATGTCTCAAACATGAGAGGCTTTAAGTTGTGTGTATTTTTCTAAGCAAGTATCTGATGTAAAAAACATATGTAGCTTCCTTGGAAATGTGCTGAAATTTACTTAGCTCTAGCTGTGTTTTGGAGCTGTTTCTAGAGCTAACCCAGCCACACCATATTTCTTCCTGGTTGGTCTTTGCATCTGTAAGCAATGGAAAAAACGACATCTCAGCTGATTGAAGGTGTGGAGTCAGGAATCCTACCAAAAAAACCCCACTCCAGAGTATGTGTGTCCACTGCTATACTTGTCAGGAATATTTTCTGCTCCTTTCAAGATCTGCTGGGAACAGAATAACCCGCTTTGAAGTCCCTGAGCAGAGTTAGTGGCAGGACACCCCAGAGGCTGATCACACAGAGGCTGATCACACAGGACTGTGCCTGGGGGAGTCACTGCAGGTCATAGCTGGAGCACCATTTTGTTTCCCCAACAGGCACTGCAGCAAGGCAAATGTTTCCTGGGCAAAATGTCAGGTAAAAAGCATCCTGCCACTTAGCAATTAGAGCATTTGTGTGTACAACACGTAATTGCACACAATTAGTCCAACGATTTCAAAGAGTTTGGGCCTTGCCCCTCTTCTAGAGGGAAAACTCACTTCCCCTGAAGGATGTCAGGGTGGCCAGGGGATGAGTTGCAATGAGCTCCTAAAGCTGCAATGAGCAAATCTGACTTACTGAAGGAATGTAATACACTTGGCCCCTTCAAAGCCCCACATGAAACATTCAGAGAGGTGCCCAGTGCAAATAATATTTCACCCTGTACCCTGCATTGAAAAATAAGGGGGTTTGTGTTAACTACCTGTTTCACATAGCTTGCTGGGACAAATTGAACTGTGACTTACAATTGCTGCACAAAAACTACTTCAGACCCATAATTAAATTTTTTCTACTGAGCCTGCAACTCTTCATGTTGTTTTATTCATGTTTTCTTCCCTCCATGATAAAGTGTGAACAGCTATGTGAGGTGAGAGGAAAGAAATTTGCTAGATAGCCCATTTCACCTCCTTGAGGAAACCTCTGCAGTCCAGAGGACCATCCACTGCAACGTGATAGGCCTGCAGGAAATCTTTCATGTTCTTTCCCCACATAGACATTTGTCTCTGTCATGAGGTACACTGATTTCTCATGAGGCCATGAGATCACAGCAGCATCCACCAGAAGCCCTACGGGGTAAGCTGTGATAAAGGCAACAAGGACCAGTTCAGTAAGCCATCATTTTGCTTTGGCTTGTACTTTCATCTGGGTTATTTCAGGTCCTGAGACATCCACGTGTCCATGAGCTCGAGAGCCCAGCCTGAGAGCTGGGGGATCACACTGGTGCTGGGGCTGCAGCCGTGTCAGCAGACAGCAGGGGGTGGCCCTGCCAGACTCCTGTCTGGCATGAGTCTAGCTCCTGTTGATGACAGGATGCCACTTCATTTTTTCCCTCTGATTACATCAAAGATCATTATTTGTCACTGCTTGGCATTCCTACCCTGGACAGAGGGAGCTGTTCCAGGACTGCACTGATGAGATGGTGCAGAAGAAACACATGGGGAGCCCAGTCTGTTTGTGGTAGCTCCGTGTGGGGTTTTGGAAGCGAGGTGCCCAATGGCTGGAGTGCCTGCTGGGATGATATTGATGCAGCAGTGTGTTCTCTGCCCAGTGCTGTCATGCTGTTAGTGGGATGTGTGTGTCTCAGTGATGGAGAAGACCTGTAGATGGTTCAACTTTTAAACCCTTGGCTTTTGCCAGTGGGTGTAGATGTCTTTATGCTGCTCTTAGTGTTTATGGAGCTGAAGGTGATTTGTGTCTGGAAAGCTTGAATCTGGGCACCCCAGACCCATGCTAGGCAATTCCTGCCCCCAAGGACCATGGCTGGGATGAATGCCCTGGTGCAAGGAAGCACCTGGCAGAGGTGCATGGTTAAGGGAGAGTTAAAGAAAGGTGAAGCATGAGGACTCTCTGCAGGTCTGAAGGTACAGCTTGCCCTTTGGGGTCCCAGACTTTCTTTTCCATGGCTGTAGGAGTGAAATTTTGCATCCTCCATGCAAATGAAGCAACAACTCCTCTCACAGGCCTGTAGGAGAAGGTGTGGGCTGAGGGATGAACATTGGTTACTCTTAAGGAGTGGCACCTTACTTTGTTGACTTATGGCAATAACCTTCCAAAAAAGGGGCAAAATCTGACCTGCAAAGGAAGGGCACTCAGCAGTGTTTGTAGATCCTAGATGCAACTGAGTTGGTGACATTCAGGACCAAAGTCAGCTCCTCCTGCTCTGCTCATCCCACTCCCCAGCCTGCCAGCACTCCCCGGGTGCATCCACTCCTGGACTGCAGTGCCTTTTAGAAGGCAGCAAAGCCGAGAAGGCAAATGCACCAACCCAGCACCACAGACCAATATACAGAGGGGGGCAAGAGCAGAGTTCATGGTTGCCCTTCCTCAAAATACCTGCCTCCATGAGCAGAGGGAGGCAACCAGTCTTTCTCCATCCCTCAGGTTTGTTGTGGCTGAATGCCCTCCCACAGGCAAATGCCTGTCACAGTGTGGTGAGCTGTGTTGCCTTTCTGTCGAGTACATTATGCAGCCATCAGGTGGCTGAAAGCCACACCATGAGTCAATCCAGCTCAGGGGAGGAAAGTTGTGCCGTTAGCCCTCCATGGAATCGTTAAAGATGTGATATGAGACCAGGAGTGCTCCACCAGTGTCATGCTCTGTATATGACAGTGTGCATCTCTCATTGCCTTTCTGGGCTGGAGCAATATTTGGCAGCTGTATCCATTGATTCTTTGATTGTTGGAGGAATTAAATTCCTTTGATAACCCCTGAGCTGTGAGTATTTTACTGCTGCGTAAAGAGCTCAGGGCTTGAGTGGACCAAGCAGAAGAGGCTGCCTATTGCTGCCAAATCCCTTTACTGATTTTTTTCCCTGCCTTCTCTACTGATGTTTGGTTTTGTCCTAATTCTCAAAGCCTTCCACAGCTTTGAAGTCATCAGCCTGGCATGCATCCTTACATACTGCCCATGGGTTCTGCTGCTGTGCCTGGCATTGGTGGCCCTTGCCCTGCAGCTCTGCAGCAGTGTTAGGGGAGCAGGCAGGTGGATGAGGCCAGTGATGCTCTTGGGCTCTGCATTCTCAGCTTTACCAAGAAGTGTCCCAGTTTAAACAGTGGCTTGTTTTCATAGGCCACTCTGTCCTCTGTCTCTGAACATGACTTTTGGTTGACTATGAATTGAAGCAGATACATGGAGGGCTAAATTCCTATGGGTGCTGGTCTCTGAGAGGTGCTCGGTGCATTTCTCCTTGGAAACTGATTCCAAATCCCTCAGAAAATCAGGGTAGAAGATGAAGGAGTGACTGAGCACTGATCTCCTGAAAACACATTTTCAAATTAGGTATCTGAAGACAGGCTCCCTGTGTCTGTAACACTGAGGAAAAGTGGCTTTTTTTCCAGCTTGATGTCCACTGGTAATAGTAGTGAGAGTCTCAGGAATCAGTATGGGTTCCCTTTTAGTTAG
>NW_008661847.1:32535-37506 GCF_000695815.1 Acanthisitta chloris | reverse complement strand
GCAAGCTTTCAAATCACTTCCATAGGAGACATAGACCCTATTGCCATCTCTCTAAGGGTATAAATTAAAGGAGTGGTGATGAGCAGTCCAGAGCAATTCAAATGCCGGTAAAGCTTAGGTCCTTCTCCAGTCCCTCATTACAGTGAACGCTGGCATCTGCTGCACAGGCTCAGCTGGAGGAATAAAGCTACACATGGGAAGAAGTGGATGAGCAGAAAGCCTGCATTTACATTGCATCATCCCATGATGACACAGGAATCACTAATTATAAGACAGCGCGTAAGGGGAAAATAATTGCTGACAATTCCCATAGCAAAAAGGTGACTTTTGTTATATATGTGTGTGTGTATATGTATAACATACATACATTGGACATACTTTGAGTAAAGCTATCATTTTGGAGGGGTAGCTATTTTATGTTGTTTACAAACCTTTTGCCAGAGTGAACGTTACTGTGATGGCATTTTTCTTTCAATTTGTCTGTCTTCCTCCCTTATACATATTTAGGCAAATAAAAATTATTCTTGACAGACGTAGCCCACATGCCAGCTTCACATTTTCTGCAGGTAACCTATTTTCATTCAGCTTAAAGTACATCCTATAATTTTTATTCAGGACTCCAGCCATTTACACCAAGTGAAAAAGTTCTCAAGGTGCCTTATACAGTCCCAAACACTATCTTAGGAAAACACAACCAAGCCACAAAATAGATTGTATTTTTTACAGTTCTTTCACCTCCTTTCCTATCTTTTTATTCACAGATTATACAGCTGGCATATGTCTTGCAACTAAATATCTCCTAATAACATGAAGTTGAGCTCCTCATTCAGACTTGGATTGAATTTGTATAGAATGAGATTTGGATTCACAAATCTGGATGGGAACATCTTTGCTCCAGATGGATGTACAGGAAGTATCTGCTTCTTGAGTGTCAGATTGTGTCCAAGCCTACACCACTCTGGGAAAGAGAATAAAGTTGAAGGAAGTTTTTCTTCTCCCCAGAGGTCTAAGCCACACTGACAGTCAACCTGTTAACTTTCATGTGTTCTTGACGAAGCCCCTGATGGTAATAGCACTGTGCACTGCAGCCAACGAGAAAGACAATCTACTGATATCTCTTATGTTTTCTGTGACAACTCCCTCACTCTCCTTTGTATTGAGGCCAAGAGCAGATTCATACCCCATTCACCTAGACAGAGAACAAATAAGGATTTTAACTGTTTTTACAGTTATCTTGATTAAAGCAAATTTGTTTTTCAGGTTGTCTCCAAATTAATCTCCATCTAGTGTGTCCAGCACACCCATATCCATGTTGGTAACTGGAAAACTCCTTTTTCAAGAAAACAAAATGAATCATCTTGGAACAAGGAGATCATTTTAACAAGATGAATGAACGGGTTCCAGATATTTTTGCTCATTGCAGCAACTGTATCCACACACACACACACACACCTGCATGCATTCATAATGAAGGGGAAACTTAATAAATGGTAAACACTTTCAGAAATCAGTGGTGCTTTGGGATAGCTAAATCAAAACACTTACAAGTAACCCTTCTTTTCTGAAAAGCAGTGGAAAAGGAACCTGGATGCTTTCTGAAAATCTGGCTCCTAAAGCACAGCTGAGATTGACCACCTAAAAACTGAGGACCTCAGGGGCTTTCTTGCTCTTCTTTATTTTTACTCTTAATCACAGGATTTCAGCTGTCGTCAGTGTACTCTCAAAACCAGATCTAAGATTCTTCTCATCATCATCAAAATCCACTTCCAGTTGCTTAAACGCTACTCCTATGCTTCCCTGAGAACATCCTGACTTAGTATTTCTGAACCATTCCCTCCCCATCATTTTTATTTCTACGTGGCTGTTGTTGTTTATCAGAGCTTTATGTGTGTTACAAAGCAGAAACAATTACATGGGGGAGGCCAGGAGCATGTTAACTACAAAAAAACAGTTGTCATAAACACACTGCATCTTAATGCACAGCTTCAATCTTTACGTAAGATTAATTAAAGAGCAGATGTTCTGTCATACTTTGCACTAGGTGTGGTTATCTCTGAGATTCTAGCTCTTCCATTTGCCGTGTTCTAATTTGCGTTATTATGCATTTTGAGCCTGAGGCATGAGTAGTCAAGTGGTAAACATTAGATATACAGAACTATATTTCCAAAATGCACCTTCACTATTAGGCTGGCTAATATAATTCTATTCTATTTTGAGACAGATTCACTCCCCCCTCCCTTTTTCATTTCCTTTTGACATGTTACATGGCAAGAAAACAGACCAATGGGAAAAGACAGACAGACAGATATATTCTGTGTGAGTGCATGGATTTGTACACACGAGCAACAGCAACATGAGGGGCTTTGTGTAAAGTGAGCCATATGTAGAACATTAATTGCACATATCAGCGAGTGCTGCTGAAATTCTTTCTCATACATACAGAAGAAGTTTCTGCTGAATATCCTGCATTTTTTCTAGAGGTTTGCATACCAGCTACATGAAGGCACCTTTACTTTTGTTGTTTTGAATCTGAGGCTCCAAACTGAATTCTCATTTTCTAAATGCAACTGCTGGAAATTGATGTCTGAAAACTTTTCAAGCAGTGATCAAAGTCTGATGTGAATTAATTTGTCATCATAACAGAGCACTGCTTACAAGTCATTTCAGGCTGGATTTCAGCAAAGGCAATAGATATCTAGGTTGACAATTTCATTTAAAAGGATAGAAAGCCTTACACTTTTCTTTCATTGGTATCTTGATTTAATGAACATACAAACACATCATCACCATATGTTCTAAATATCAGCTTCAGTGCTTGTTCTTAAGAAACATCTTGGAAAAATGCCAATGAGTGAAGCTTGGAAGAAGCTTGAAAAGGTTTTGAGACATATTGCTGCAGCTTGGGAAAGCAAATCCACTGGTGACTAATTACTCAAGAATTTAATTTGAATAGCAATGTCAATAAATTGCCAATACATACTTAACAGATATATAATGACAGAATTCATGCTAAGCATAACAAAGCCAGTTGTGTTAGTGACTGGATTTCCAAATGCATATGAAACATTAATCTCTACAGCAGGTCATAAATATGTGATGAAAATGTCAGGTTTCCTTCCTCACTATGAAACCCTTAGATAAGGTATTATCACAAACAAGACTACAGGCCACAGAGTTGCTGGAGATCTGTTCTTACCTCCACAACAGCATGCTCCAATGAATTACCCCACTTTCCAACTTCCACTGCTCTCTGATCCCATACACAAGTACCCACACACTAGCACACCAGCATACACATACACACAGCCCTCCCCATTTTCCCCACCCTTAACATTCCCACGACTTTGATTTTGGTTTTTCCTGCCCATGAGTGCCCCTTATAGTATTTCTCATTGATTAGTGGCACTTATTTGTGTGAAGTGACTCATCATCCAAGGCCTCCACTGCTGGCTTTTGCTAAGAGAGGGCTTTTAAGCTCTGGCAGTTTTCTTTTTTTAGCCATTTTTTTTTCCACAGCAGGAAACTCAGTGAGCTTGAAATAAGAAAAGTGCTGACAATGCTGTCAGAACTTCAACCAAGGCCCCTAGGACAATGTAGTCAAATAGTCAAGTGAGATGCGGTTTCATTTCCAAAGTACCATTCCTATTCTTCAACTGAGACAATAATTATTGAACAACTCTTCAGGTTCACCCACATTCTGTGCTCTCATGTGTTTTATTTGTTTTTTCTCTCAATTTGATGAGTGCCTGATTTTTCAGCTAATGATGTGATGGAAGTGGTGGTAGAGGATTAACGATGGATTTCAGTGAAGTGCTTTATTCTGAACACTAAAATATATTTAGGTATGCTCGGCAGCCCAGGGGATTGACAGCATGATACAAAGTCTTATACCTCTATGTGGTCAATTCACAGCCATTCCAGATTAATAAGTAATGAAAGCCACAACTCCTGCATGGCTGGTTGTCCAATGACACAAAGTGGCTTGGGGTTTTTGCACATTAGCCACTTGTGGATGGGTTTAGCAAAATGGATCAAGATAACTGTTGTAATCACTGACTGCAATACCAGTGCAACCAGTGCCTAGACTGCCAAGGCATCTCCAGTTGCACTTTTCCTTGGATATTTGTTCATAATTTGGATAAAATATGGATATTTGCCATAATTTGGTGAAGTTATTTACAATCTTAGGGGAAGAAAGGTGAAAGATCATTCTAGTTTGCAATGCTAATTCCACACTGACCTCCCAGCCTGAGCTCACCAAAACCATTCTTTCTTACAGTTTTTATCAACAAAGCTATCACAGCTTCATTGATAGGACTCACAGAACTCAGCAAACACACGGGACTCTGTCAGCAACATCTAAGAATAAGAATTGGAGAATAAGATATTTCACCATTGAGTTAACCACAGGGTTCCCCAAATGAGCTTGTGATGCAGTCTGAGGCCACAGCCTGAAGAGGAAGACCTTGCCATGCCTCTGGAAGATGTTTCCAGAATTCTTAATGAGAAAGGCTCACCAAGCCCACCCTTCCTTGCCATCCCCTGGAGATTAACTCACCTGTCTAAGAAGAAGAAACAACAAGCATCTCTCTGTGGCCAGAGGAAACTTTGAGTCTGTCCTGGAGGAAGGTGGTCTCCCTGGTGAAGAATAGTCTTTGCTCTTTAAGGTTCCACCTTGGCAAAAAATAGCTGAAAAAGAAGTCAGCCATCAGCAGTTGCAAAACCAGGCACAGGCATAACAAGAACCACCAGCTGCTTCTGGCTAAGAAGAAGAAACAACAAGCATCTCTCTGTGGCCAGAGGAAACTTTGAGTCTGTCCTGGAGGAAGGTGGTCTCCCTGGTGAAGAATAGTCTTTGCTCTTTAAGGTTCCACCTTGGCAAAAAATAGCTGAAAAAGAAGTCAGCCATCAGCAGTTGCAAAACCAGGCACAGGCATAACAAGAACCACCAGCTGCTTCTGGCTCTGAAAG
>NW_008661847.1:31616-32493 GCF_000695815.1 Acanthisitta chloris | reverse complement strand
GATGGTGAATTTGTTTATTTATATTTACCTTCCAGGGTCTGACCATCGATCAGCATATGATGATCAGGGTATTTCTTGTTCAATTCATACCCTAAGCACCCTTTTTTTTTTCTGTTTTAATAAGCACAATTTCTTATTCCAGAAGTCCAGACCTCAAGCTCTAGAACTCAAGTTTTAAGCAAGCTCAGCCTTTCCAATGTAAAAGCAAAGAGCACTACACCGCTTTTTGCAGTCTGAGTGCAAATTAAACTCTCTGCTCAGACACCGCATGCACTTTGCTCAGGCTTGAGCTAGGATCCTTTAAGACCTCAAAAGCCAGTGAGCCAGATTAGTACTTGCATGGGAAAACTACATGAAAGGCTGAGTAACTCAGCTAAGAGCACAAACAAATCAGCTGAAAATAAACTTGGTTCATTCTTCCTTTCTGGCTTAACAATGTGTTCTGCAGGTTCACTCTCAAGACCGTTCTTTGGGTTTCTGAGAGAATTACAAGAGCTATCTTACAAAAAAAAAGAAAAAAAAAAAGAGAAAAGGAAGAAGAATAAAGGAGATCACACTGAAATCTAATCCAAAAGCAAATATCAGCTCTGCACTCAGACAGGTTTATCTCAAGGTACTTTTATAGTATGCCATAATCTCACTATTATTTAGAGTTTGCAAAGTGACAGTGCAGGCAATGAACTGACAACTGTTCATCATTTCTGAGGGTATGTTTTATGGGGCAACAATAAGATAGAGAGTGGTTGCATAGGTAAATGATGGCAGTGTTTCCCACTATCTAAGAGTCACAGTAAAGATATTGGGAGAGGAGAATTGCTCATATTCTCTCAAATTCATTCACAGCAATGCTGCATTGATTCAGTGTCGGAACGAAAGA
>NW_008661847.1:27179-31569 GCF_000695815.1 Acanthisitta chloris | reverse complement strand
CATTATGGCTTCCCTGATCCATTTGTGAAGGGCAGAAATGGCTTGTCTGCCACAGTTACATGTGGTCATAGACCACCTTCCAGCCAGCAGAGGTAAAACCCCCAGCTTTCTGAAAATGCAGTACCCTGGTCTAAGTGTCCTATACATGAGATCCCAATACACAGCAGGCAGGCTGCTGGTTGTTTAACAGTTTCAGTGTGCACCATGCAGAGTAGATCACTTCAAAAGTGAGTGTCACCCCTTTGGTATCCATTGCGTGTTGGTTTTGTATCACAGACCTTTTTTTTTCCTCAAAATCAGCTTTCAAAGTAGTAGCTGCATCAGCTGGCAGATAAATACAGATATGCTTCTTTTTTTTTTTTAAGTCACAACCATCTTATTCATCCTCCACTCCTCATGCAAGACATTCTTGAGAGATGGACTGAAAAAAGACAGGGGATGAGACAGTCTCTGCAAAAAATGTTTCTAATGAAAATGAGTAAAAGAGACAGAGGTTGGGAAAACAGTCATGCCACTGCTATTATATCTGGGTGGGGAGGAGATGCTTTCAGACAGGAAGGGTGTAAGCTCATGGCAGTACATCACGCACACAGATAGCTTTGAACAATCCATCTCAGAAATGCAGAGAAATGTGGCCATGTATATCTGTGCTCACTCAAAGAAAACGTGCTAATAGTTCCTCATATCCAGCAAATCAGCCAAGTGGTATCCATCCAAAAATGATTACACTCTTCCGGAAGGAAAGGTAGTGTACCTATCACCACCCACCACTGCCTCTGAGAGGAGGACATAGCTAAGCAACAAACATTGGGAATGAAGAATATAGTAGAACTGAAAATTATGCCAGATCCCTCAAGCCCCACTGTAACTCTTTCACCACAAAGTAATCCATCTTCTCAAATTATTTAAGCAGTGAGAAAACAATAAAATATGTTCAGAAGTTTCATATGGGCCCTATGTACAGAAAGGCAGAAGGAAGGATTGGTAAGGATGGATACAAATATAACTGTCTTCTTGAAATGTTAACTGCCCTGTTATGTTTTCAAGACCTCTTGATTGAGACAGTAACTTACTATTCTCTGTAGCTATGTACTGAAAGCTCATGCTGACTCATCTCCAATATTTCTCCAGTATCTATTATGTGTGTGTAAAAAGCTCTCTTAATGTACAGGTAAAGAAAGGGAAGCTGTATTACCTTTCTGTTGGGGAGGTTCTATCCTTAGTGATGATTGCCTTAACCTGAAAGACACACCAAAAAAACCCTTTAGCACATTTATTCTACTTCACAACTCATCTCCTCGGCTCTCAGCTCATTGCAGCTCTCTCCCTGGAAGATCAAGGTACCACTTGTAACAGGTACAGCATTCAAGCCATGTGAAAATCCCCAGGATGACGCTATAGCTTGAGACTCTGGTCTGAGGAAGGTATTGAAGAAATAATTTGTGGTCTCAACAGCAGCTGGACTGATGCTGGAAGGCACTAGTGTAGACAGTAGTGCAGACAGTGCATGCTGAAGGTGGCAGGCACTTACTGTTGATGAGGAGTCTTACAGAAGAGTTTGGCTCACAGAAATCCCTAGTATTTTGGAGACACCAGAGAGGTTCACCTTCCTATAGTGCAGATGCCTTGCAAAGATAATTCAGGCTGACTGCACCATCTTCTTGAGTTCAGTTTCCTGAGGTCAGTTTCTTCTCCAGGATCCTCAGAAGTGAACTTAGACCAGACACACTCACATATCAGTGACATCCATCCCCAAAGACTCTCTGTTCTGAAAGCAAGCAGAATCTGGACAGGGTCAGATAACAAGAAGCCTTAGTGGAAGACCAAAGACATAGCTCAGAAGCAGCATGATCAAATGCAGCTTTCACAGATGTATGGTGCACCAAGGTTATCATGAATGTAGCAGGCAGATCAAAATCAGCATACACATGCAGGAGACTTCAATACATGGGAAGAGAAGGGTGTCTGGCACACACCAGCTATAAATGTGCAGACCAAGCTTTACAGGCTACTTAGCTGGAAAGGCTTAGTGCTGTCATGATGCATCAGGCAAGGCTGAAGGAAAGGAGGTTTGCAAGTACAACAGATACAAATTATATTGAAGATACGTTCTGCTTGGGCCTGACTAAAAACAATGAGAGAACGCTGTAGAAGAACAAAAATGAGTGCAAGATCCAAGTGAGCAGAACCTTAGAAAGAATGACCTCATGGAGAAGATCATGGGTGGATTCATTAACGTGGGAGGCCTGACTCATAGGCAGGCTCTGGATATATAAAGCAGAAATTCAAAGCCAAAAAGAGTCTGGTGAAGAACAGCAATTGCAGCATAGTATCTCAACAGAGGTGTAGCAAGGAGGTACTAATACATCACATCATGTAAATCCATTACTATTCAGCACTATTTAATGACACTAATTGCACAAGAGTTCAACCAGATACATGTTCTTCAAGGTTTCTCTCAGCGATACACTCAGAAAGATTTCAACCATGTTAGCCTAGTGCTGCTTGCCAGATCCACGTTTTGCCTCAGTGGATTCTCAGTTTTCTAAATACTATGATCAGAAATCTGTAATTCATTGAGTTTTCTCTACTTTCTTTGGAGGTCCAAAGGCAACTGGGAGCATTAATAGAAATGCTTTATTATAGCAGTTTCCACCTGGAAAGGCTGTAACATTTTACTGAAAAAGGTAGCTACTATTTTGAAAAAGTAAATCAAGGCAGAAATAGGTAGTGTGATATGCCTCAGGTAACAGAGAAGCAAATTGGTAGAGTCAGAAGGAGAATTCAAATCTCCCCATAAATAGTACCATGTTCTGTCTATTTGGTTTTGCACAGTGTTTCTGAGAAAAAACACATGAATAAAAGAAATAATGCAGGAACAATGCTGCTTTACAACCTTCATTTAAGCAAGAGTACGTGACAAAGTAATATTATTTAATTCCAAATGTATTAAAACCACAAGGCAGGGGAGATTTCTCCCAACTTTGCCACCTTCTGTCAGCATGAGGGGCTTAGAACAGCCCACTCAATGTTCCTCACAATGATGCTCATCATACAGGTGACCTTTGGGTGAGCACTGGACCAATCACAGACACAACTGAAAGCCACAGCATTAGCTGTAGCCTGAGCTGTGACTTCGTCAGGGAGAAGGTCATACTTCTGGCTTATCTGAGGAAACCACTTTGTCTCCTTTGTCAGCATGGTGCCATCTGGAACGCTCCTGGGGGATGTGGAAGTTCAGAGGGCTGTTATTCCTCACCTTGGTTTGATTCTCCCAGTCTAAACGGTACTTTATTTGCTACCTACGATTCTTACCTCATATTCCCTTTGTTTGTGGACAAAGCAGCAGTAGAGCTCTCTGGAAGATAACACAGCTAATCAAATCAACCGTTAGGTGATCCTGAAATAATACCCTTTACCAACAGAAGACAAAAAAGTGAATGCACATATAAACATGATACAGAATTTGGGCTACAGATTAAGAAGAAAATGTTTCAATACACATGAAGATCTGTATTCCAGAATCTCTTTAAAGATAAATTTTTCTGCATTATTCCATACTGTGGAAAACCTTGGGATCTTGCACAGCTAGAGGTGGACACAGATGAGTGAACATGGGATATAAGGGAATGTGGGATCTCTGTGACTGACCCTCCACTCCTGTGTCTCCTTTCTGATCCCCTGAATGTGAAACACTGCTGCTGATCCATCCAGTAACCACACACCACATAGGCACATGGAGACACATACTTGCCTGCTTCAGTGACTTTGTGCTGTGACCTCAGCAACATTACAAATCCAGATTTGGCCATCAAACAACGCATGGTATGAAGAGACAGCGGACTTTTCTAGGCTTATCTAACTCTTGTCGGCACGCACAATTCCTGACATAGCTCTGATGAGTTTAATTTCCACAAGACAATTCCCTCTATGTAAAAGGGGAAAATAAAAATCTCACTCCTGGACACTAGTCAGATGCACTGTACCTGAGTTCGTAAGAGGGTTTAGAGACTTCATCTTTCTGCAACTGCAAAAGTGGATTTCCAAGCCATTTTATTTAAATCATCATAAAGTACTTAGGTGCGTGAAGGTCTCAGGTCTCATGGTGCTTACCTGGTGACCACCATTAGGTATAAAAACATCCTTGCACTTTTAAACATAAATACTTTCAAATTTTCAGGCTATGAAGTGCAAGATCCTACATCTGGGCCATGGCAATCTCAGGCACAACTACAGGTTGAGTGGGAAAGAAATTGAAACCAGCAGTGAGAAGAAAGACTTGGGAGTGACAGTGGCTGAGAAGCTCCCCATGAGCAGCAGTGTGAGCTCAGCCCAGAAAGCCAATGGAATCCTGGGCTGCATCCAGAGGAGTGTGGGCAGATGGTCAAAA
>NW_008661847.1:25966-26718 GCF_000695815.1 Acanthisitta chloris | reverse complement strand
TGAGCAACCTGATCTAGTGAGGAGGTGTCCCTGCCCAGGGCAGGGAGGGTTGGGACTAGATGATCTGTAAGGTCCATTCCAACTCTTGAATTCTATGATTCTATAATTCTATAATTTAATTATGGACCAGTGTTCAGTATTTTGGCCTAGTGGGGATACTGTTTTGCCACATATGCTGTGATATAATACGGAAATGTGAATCAGGCAAAGAAGGGACCTTTTGCATTTAAAACATACATCCTGATCTCCGTTGATCCTGTTATGCACCTTTATAGCAGATTAACATGTCATTCAACTCCTGAACCAAAGAAATAAAGCAAAGTGTCACACACAACAAATGCCTATGTGACAGAAAGCTCCACCAGGTTGCATACAGCTGAGTTCATGCAATTAAGGATAAGCAATATTTTCTTAACAAGACAACTTGCACCATGCAGTAAAAGCAGTTCCTTCAGCATCTCCATCTAAGCTGCAAAGAAATATTCCCCCCATAGCAGCAAGCCATGATGGATGGGAGAGTCAGTCAGTTTTTAACTACTGTAGCAATACTGCAGTTATCTTGATTTACACCAGCTGAGGATCTGAACACAGCGATCTTCAACGATCTGCCAAAAGCTCAAACTTCTTTTGTTCTTCCTTCAAAACATTTTTTTGTGGAAAAGAACGGCAGTTTCCAGGCATTTTGCCATGGCAATGGCAAGGATCCACCAGGGAAAAATTCAGGATGTTGTCCTAGGAGTACAATCACACTT
>NW_008661847.1:25553-25910 GCF_000695815.1 Acanthisitta chloris | reverse complement strand
TCATGCAGGAATGGCCACAGTAAGCCCAGGATCAGTTTTGGGAACACTCACAAACATGTCAATCTTTGCATATGATTACTCACAGAGGAGGAATGTATTATATAACTCCTGTCTTTGTCTGAAATCAATCAGTCTTCTGATTATTTAGTGAAGACTCTCAGATGTCCTTTCTCTTCTCCATTTGCAGTTTCTCTCACCCTTGGACTTCTCTAGTGCAGCTCATAGCTTTCCAGAGGGAGAGGAATAGACAGATACTCTTTTGGAAGCTGTCAGTGTCTATTCCTGTAAGAGATGGAGAGGTTGCTCTTGAGCATAGAGAGCTGATAGTCTTTGGTGGCAAACTGATTACCTTTCCCT
>NW_008661847.1:25305-25522 GCF_000695815.1 Acanthisitta chloris | reverse complement strand
ATCAGGGGGGAAAAAGAAGCTCCTGAGTGAGAACTCTTATATCAGCACTGTTTTCTGAGCTGCAGTTTACTCAGGAAGACAAATTCTGTCCCCAAAAGGACAACCAGCCATGCCACAGCTCTATTCAGAAGTAAGAATTTCAACATGTACGTACAGTCAGAGGCTTGTTCTTTGTGCTATTCTTAACATTACTGTAAATTAGCATATGATAATGCTA
>NW_008661847.1:21169-25255 GCF_000695815.1 Acanthisitta chloris | reverse complement strand
AAAGAAAAGGAGGATAAGCTTAAAACCTGTTTTTTTCCCCCAACTAGGTTAACGCAAACACAGCCCAAGTCGTGCTTAAAAACAAGCCATTTTAGAGCAGGCATAATATTCCATGCCTGTTATTAAAATACTCGAGCTCATGCTGAACAGATTAATAGGGCTGAACCAGCAAAAAAGAAATCTCATAAAGCACTTCTTTGCAGGGATTCCGCATCCACATCACATTCTTCATCAAGGCAGGTGTAGAAATTACTTTGCTACAAATGCCTTTGTTAAAGCCCAGACCCAGCTCTGAATGGTGCATGCTTAACACACACACTTGTCTCACAAGTCCAGGCATACATATATGTCTAAGGGGACAACAACTGTTGCAACAATATGTGGTCACTTACCACATGTTTATACAAATATCATCTTCTCCCCAAACTGGCATCCTATTTGTTACTATAAATGCAGTGCAGATTGCTGGTGACTGACAGTTATTATCTTCCTGGGGCTTCTGGGTGGCAAAACCATCAATTCAGCTGACGTGAGACGGAGAGCAATATTTAACCTGCAGAGGCTGGGAACCTAGCATTCCTAAAAAGACATCTTACATACCTCATATATTACCACCACAATTGGAGCACATGTTTGTGGCTTTGGCAGGCCATTTCTTTGTTCTGTATCCAGGTCTTGCTACTGTTGTCGTGCTAGTAACTTGCATGATCACCCAAGACAGCACAAATAGATATAACTTAATATCTCCTCAGGAGATTATTACAGAACTGTTATGCTTGACACTAGGCACGATGATACGTTTTGCATCAGAAGCACACAATCAGAAGCAAAGACTTGTCAGCAAAGCACATTTCAGATGAAGCATAGCAATACTGAGCTGGAAAAGGCCTTCTTACCAGCAGTCATTTTGTGTGGGTAGTGAGATATTCCAGCCAGCCAGCCATACATCATGAATATCAATTACCACACGGACACATGCAAACAGACGCACACATGCACACACACAAACACTTTGCTGGTTTGCTAATTGTCTGATGAAATCTGGATGGTTCATAACTAAGCAATTTTAGTGGCTGCCAAAAAGAAAAGTCTTGCCATGGCAAGATATTTCAGCAGAAAAACAGAGCTTGAATAGAAAAGAGGATTCAGTTCTTAAACATGAGGTTTCAAAAGTCCTTGCTTTGGGTTAAATCTTCTGCCTTAAGACTGCTGTTGGAGGAGTAGAACATCAAGCTTGAGTGAAGCACAGAAGACAGGGAGACAGATCTCTACATGACTTGCTCTTAATATTCTGAGAACCTTCCCTTCCTGATACCTTGCAACAGGCATAAAGCTGACTGTCAGGATCTCACTATGCAGCATATATGTGTCTTGGAGTCCTACCAGATTTCCATAGTGGCTGTAGTTACAGTCAGAAGGTTCATTAAAAGGATGGAGTACATGTTGACAACTTGGTTGTGAGTCTCTCCGCTGACTCAGGGAGACCTTGCCTGGTTTGGATTTTATCATCACACAAGTCATAATTATATCAGACAGAGTGGGAGGCATCCTTGTTCAGTTTTGAGGGCATGCTGGGGAGGAAGAAGGTGGATCTATCAAACTGTGAGGGCTCTGTTAGTGAGGGCAGCATGCGAAGCAAGACATCTGCATGGAGACCTTACAGCCAAGGGGACACAACATCTCCACCCACTGCTGAGAGCACCCGCTCCAATTTGCTAGGTACACCCTTAAGTAAGACTAGTGTTCCATGCTGCAAATCAAGCATTTTCAACATAAAACATCCAGCACAGATATCTCTGCAACCTATGTGGAGTAATTTGTAATCTGCAGAAGAGATTATAGTGTGGCTGACAGCTTTTCTTCCTAGCTGTATGCATCTAGATGTATGGAGCTCACAGCTCTGTTTGCTCCACTACATCTGTTACTCTCCCCAGTGGTTCAGACCAAGTATCTCATGTCTTCTTAATGCAGGAGAACACTGCACCTCATTCTCAAGGACATTTTTCTGCTTGGCTTCATGCAGGCAAAAAGCTGACTCCTTTTTCCTTCTTTTCTTTAACACTAGGTTGGTCTGATTTTTTTTGGCTTTTTTTTTTTTTGAAAGCAATTCTAAAACAACTAAAGAAATCAGGTTATAGAAAACAGTCTCTTACACTTGTCAGATTGACACATCACGCTCCATTCAAGTTCCATCAGTCCACTTCACATCACCATTGTCATGAAATGGGATGTGACTGATAAGAATAGATAAGAGGCTGAGTAATTTCCGAATTCAAGAGGTGTTTTTTCCCTTTATAAAAAAAAAACCAAAACCAAAACCAAATGCCACCAAAACCCAAAAAAACCCAACCAAGTCAGCAACAACCTCTCCCACCAAAAATGATAATAAATAAATGGATAGAAACTCAGGAAACATGAGCGCAATCTATATAATCTTCATGGAAAACAAACAAACAAAAAAAAGAGAAACTTCATATTATCAATGGTGAATCAACTTCTCTTTATCTTTATGAAAACAATTACACGACCCAGTATGAACTGAACCATGCCTCACACAGCTGCCTTGTCTCACTTGGTACACATATCAGAAGCAGAGCACTTTGGCTTAGCACTAGGTATTCCACAAGCTCATCCCGGTTGCTAGTTTAATCCTCATCAATACTGCTATCCTCCACGCTCCACCTCATCCTCTGAAAAGAAATGCAAATGAATGAGATTTATAGCCTGGGATGTTTTCAAGCTTTCAAACAAGGTGGGGCTTCCACTGCCCACCATGCTCAATGAAGAGCCTTTGGTTGCAAATTCCTTTGACTGAGCAACTCTGTGTGCATGTCAGTAACACTGCCCAAGAGTGCCAGCATCCTCCACCCCCTCCTTTGCTGGTTTAGAAGCACATTTCAAAGCCTTCTTGGATTGCTTGGCCTCCTGCTGTGCAAACAAGCAGTGCAGGACACATCTGTGATCACAGTGTATTCTTCTGTATACATTAACTCCAGCCTAAACTTGAAAACAGTGAGTATGTGCATGAAGTGATCACCTCAAGTCCATTCACTCCTGTCTGGAGAGCAGTCCAGACTTCTGCTCAGGATCCTGAGACTCTTCCCTTTCAGTTGGGTTTCTAGAGATCTGCAACACCTTATCTTGCAGTCAGTAACTCAGCCTGGTGGCAAATAAACACCACCATCACCACCCCCACCAGGATGATCTTTTAATGTGAACTCTCTCATGAACCTAAAAAGAGGTTTTCAGTGGGTTTCCATCACTCCTTGATATTTTTGGTCTTCTTACCTTTCCTTCTAGAAGACTAGGCAGACAGACAGTGATATGTCACTGTCTGGATAGACTAGAATGACACAGACCCTCAGGCAGAAAGTGGACAAAAGCAAAGCACAGGCTTGTGGTGGCTGGTTCACTCACAGTGGACTACACACAGCCCTTTTCTGTGTGAAAACTAGCACAACCGGTGGGGCTGAGATGCCTGAAATGGCTTGGCAGTGTAACATGAACCCAGACAAACTGTTTCAGGACAGCAAGACGAATATGTCCAACAAAGCCATGAAGAACTGTCATTGCACAAAGTAAAATTCATGGTTTCCGTCCTCTTGTAATGGTCAGCTGTCCACATCACTAAAATAACCTGTGCTAATTGGCACCTACCTCTGCAGAGAGCCCAATGATTAGAAAGATGTGGAGAATGAACTCCAAGCTTGAGGTGATACCTCTAGGTCAGAGATGAGCAAAAATTGGCAAGGCAAGAGAAACAGCCATTTCCTCTACCTGTGCTGTTGATGAATAAAGGACTTTATATTCCAGAACTGTCAATCTGGCTTTTTTCCCCCCAGCAGCACGAGTTTCCCTAACAAATAGAGCCCAATGATTAGAAAGATGTGGAGAATGAACTCCAAGCTTGAGGTGATACCTCTAGGTCAGAGATGAGCAAAAATTGGCAAGGCAAGAGAAACAGCCATTTCCTCTACCTGTGCTGTTGATGAATAAAGGACTTTATATTCCAGAACTGTCAATCTGGCTTTTTTCCCCCCAGCAGCACGAGTTTCCCTAACAAATAGAAATTAAATCAAAATTCAA
>NW_008661847.1:10807-21158 GCF_000695815.1 Acanthisitta chloris | reverse complement strand
GAAAGGAGCTTGGGTCTATTTTAATGGCCTCTTTATAAAGGAGCAGGAGGAATAATGGATCGTCTCCGTGTTACTGTGTTAACAAGCTTCCATTGTTGATAATGGACACCCTAATACACTGTGGAGAACAAAGTGCATCAGGTCCGCACACACTGGGCAAGGAGAGGGCTGGCAAACTGAAACCTTCCACTTTGCATCCTCTCCTAACTATTTCTACCTGCATGTCCAAGAAACTTTTTCAATGTCAGGAGGTGAAAGTGACAATTTATACAGGGAGAGATACGGAGCAGCATCAGACACTAACAAAATGTATTGTGATGAACAAAGGAACTGCTGAATTCTTAGAGAAGAGCAAATGCAAGTTTCATGGATCATGAACAAAAATGAGTCTATAGGAGTGGGAAGCATCTTGGTATCTGCTTGTCTCAAACACAATTAAACCTTGACCAGATTATGAAAAGGAGCTTCCTAAGAAATGGTGTGCAGAGACTAGAAATGGGAAAGAGAAGACAGCAGCAGACAATAAACAGCGATGCATTTCAGGTGCAAGCAGTTCTCTTACTGTGCCATTTCCACTGCAAGGTATGTATGCATTCATAACTTCTGACAGAGTGAAATACAGAGCAGCAAATTCACCTCTGAATCCTGTCTTTACTTTTGCTGCAAAACCCAGCGAGCACAGCTGTACTTTACAAGAGTCATAATCATAACCTAGCAGAGAAAGAATATGAGGAAGTTCTGATCAGTAGAGGACAAAGAAACTACATAGGAACTCTTAAGATATATGTCAGTGCAGAGGATCCTTGTTAATTGGCAATGACAGAGATAATGCCATCAGTGAGAAGAGGTTTGAGGATTATCAGTACTCAGCTGAAACCTCATGTTTGCCACAACATTACCAAGCAGTAGGGATAGATTTGGATGAGATCTAGCATCCAGTGACTATGATCACAATTCAGCAGTACCTGAGGGCAGTCTCAGATCCTCCAAGATCTGAACCTTTGGCTGGAGGGCTGATGGCCACATCATAAGGTGATTTTGGTTGTCAAAAGTGCAATTTGGGCTGTTGCATATACATGTTGAGGACTGAATTGAAAGGATTCAGGCATGTTACTTGATGAAGCATCTAACTGAAATACAGGAATGGGACCAAAATGCAACCCAATTACAGATAAAGTAGCAATGCCTTCCAATGCAGACCTATAGTGTATATCTAGAATGTCCACAAAATAATATCTGCTTCAATTTCTCCCTTTTCCCCAGGCTCCCAGGAGCAGTGTCTGTCTTGCAGAGATCTCTTCCATAGTTGTTAGCAAAGACTTGCATCAGAAAACTGATCAGCAATACTAGTGTATCCATATTATCTAAAGTGAAGTGACACTGTTAGATTCTTCAACAAATAAAAAAATCAATATTAAAACAGGGAACTTAAGCATAACCAGTTTGTGTAAGGAGAATTTCTACACTGTTTGCTAACTGGCAGATCTCAAATTCTCTTTACATCTGCACTATATTAAATGCTAATTAAGAAAAGTTTGGTTCCTTAAAGTATTTCAAAATGTAAATTTCTTTTCACTCACATAAAAATTTCCCTTTAAATTTTCTTTCAAAAATCCATGAAAACTTTAAATTTCCAGTGGCTGAATGGAAAAAAAAAGTTCTCAGCTTCTGAGAAATTAAATAGCAAACTTTTGACATTTTCAAAAAAAGAAAATCAGTCTGATTTAAATGCCAACCTCTGACAATAAAAAAGTTTCACTAAAAATATTTTGATCAACACAAACTACATTCTGCTTAATCCATACACGCTTGATTGTGCCATCTGTTTTATTGGGGTGACTCTTGGATAACCAATTTAGCCAAACAAACAAGAATGACTGCTACTTATTCAGAAGAGAATTAGAGTAAGCTTCAGAGAAACATATTTCGCTATCGCCAAAGAGCAGAGTGGTGCTTTGAGGTGTGAAATTATACCCATTGCAGCACAGTAGGAAGAGAAGGTTTGCCCCTGGGGTGGATGCAAAGGAGATAGACCTCAATCTTTTTATCTCTGGAAGAAAAATACTGCTGGGTTTGCAAGCCAGTGAGTGCTATGGCACAAGGGGAGGGGGGTTGGGGAAGAGAAGGAAGAAAGAAAAAGCTGAAAAGCTGAACACCAGCAAAAAAATTCACTTCCTCACCAGTCACTCTCTGCTGTCCAAGAAAACACCAATAGAAATGCCAAACATGTGCTGTTCCCCTCCCTGCAGAAATTTTCAGGTCGTCATGTTTCCTCTCCTCCACATTACTTGGCTGCTGCATCCTTCACTCATCTGCTCCTCTCAGAAAGCTTCTTCCCTGCACTAACCATCTTGAGACCAAAGGAGCTGCCTTTGGATGACTTAGTATGTTTTCTTCCTAAATTATTATTCTGTTCATCATGCCACAAGGATGCCCCAGTTAGAAGAATGTGTCTGAAAAGATCAACGACCAGCTAGGACATTATGGTTAGTGCTTCACAATACAGCCATTCAAAGCTTCTCAGTGACAGCAGAGAGCAAGCTTGGATTTTCTGATCTGAACACTCAAACCTTCCTGTGCTCAAGTAAAAGGAGAGCCTTCACTGCCTGCAAGCTTTGAAGAGATGGGAACATGGGGAGGAACAGAGCTGTCTAAAAACTTCCTCCACTCATAACTTAAAATGATCTTCTGTGCTGGTGAGGCAGGGGCCAGACCCTGCAGGAGGTCTTCGATGAAGGCGATGATGCGATTGATACCGGAAGAAAACAGTTGAGGATCTTGCCCAGAAATACATTTTAAACCCCTGTTTGTTCATTTTGGAGGTTAATTCCTGGGCATCACAGCAGAGACACCAAGTTATTTGATGTTTTTGGTCACCTGAAATTAATCCCAGAAACATTTCCTGCTTCCCCCATCTTTCATGTCCATTCAGACTTCATCTAGTGGATTAACATTATAGACCTACTTAACTATGCTAACTTTGACAGAAGCCATTCCACCATTCCTCCATTTCTTGAAGCATTTTATTGCTAAGAAAGCAATTACACCATCATTTTGTAATGATCACCACATTTCCACAGGTAACAGGAATTCCACCGCACTTGTGAGTAAGATGGTATTTTAATTGCACAAAACAGTAAACATGGGCAGTAGCTATTTAAGAAGTTAGCTTTCTCGCTCAGTACTTTAAGAGATCTGACTGTTTCTACCACAGAACCAAACATATTTCCCCAAAGCCGCAGAATGATTAGCGATTTTTTACATTAGGAGAGACTGTAAGCTGTGAGAATAAAATATTTGTTCTGTTTACTTTGAGATTTTTATTAAAAACAAACAAGCAAGCCATCAAGCTGGCTGAGTTTGTCAAGTTACTGGAGACCAGTTAACTGAATGAGAGTCACTGGAAACAGTTGAGTAAATATTTAAGAAGATCAAATGGAGGAACATTTGGTACAGCACAGCTTGCTGAAAGATTGCAAAGATACCAGCATGTTTCAGGAGAGGCAGGTCACGCCTCAGAAAATTGCTGGAATTCTTTGAATGTGCTGTATTGCCACCAGGACAGACAAGGGAAATAGAGTGGACTTCGTTTTTCAAAGTATTTGACAAAGTTCCTTGCTTGAGGTTAATGACCTAAGGAGTCAAGGCACAGTACAGAAGAAAAGTTGCTGGAGTGAAAACTGACTTCAGGGCAAAAACGACAAGGAAACTGTAAATATAATTTGTGAGGTGGGAAGAAAGTTGCTGGTGCAGGTGAAAAAAAAATGTAGGGGCTTTGCTGGATAATTTTTGTAATAAAAGACTTCAAATTTTTTCCCTCACTTCTTCCTTCTCTTAGCCTGCGTAATTATCTAAAAAGTACTGGATATGTAGCCTGAAGTCTGCAGAACTATTCTTTTAATCCACTCAATACCTGGTGGATTTTTGCACATACCTGCAAAATGAGGTTAGTTTTTGTCCACACACTGCCCTGGAGTGAGTAGGACAAAGGTTGAGCAGGGTGGCTGATTCTACTTGCCTGCTTTGTCCTTGCTCTTCTTGCTCAGAGCTGAGCCACCTGAGGTGATGGTACCAAGACCTGGTTAGTGTGGACTGTAAAAGGATCAGTACATCTTCCAAGGAATGAAGGTGATGCTCATGGTGCAGTACACGTGATCCAAAGTTCAAGGTATCTCATCCTGTGTCACGAGACAGAAAAGAAGATCATTTAGGCAGACTGGCTCCCTGATTTTTTTTTTTCCTGATTAAAATTTTCCAAACAGATGATTTTTTGGAAAAATTATGGTTGCAAGTAGAGAGTTTTTCCCAAGAAATTTGTACTTCAAATCAAAGAAAAAGCAAACAATAATGTTTTTATCACTCTTGATGTGAGCATACAAGCAGTTCACAGATGCTCTTTGTCAGAAGAAATGTTGAGGGCACAAAATCTTACAAAGTAAAGGGAAAAAAGAAACAAAGACCAGCGGAAAATTCAGTAAATGCATAGAGGTATGTGTCAAATACTAGAGTGCCCATTTCTAAATAGCTTGTAAGTGATGAATTAGACATTTTAATGACTTTAAGTAGAAGATGACTGGGAAGTCAGTTGTCACAGAAAGTTACTGGGCCCAACTGTATGCTTATAAATGCAATTTCCAACACCACTTGCTGATAGAATAATGATATCATTTATAATAGCTTGTTATTTGGGTCTGTAACATCATGTAGTAATGATTTATTAACCATCTGTAATGATATATAAATGGGGACCATGAATACAGTGGGTGCTTATTATACCTGAATTTAATAAAATTGCATTCTCAGACTTGGTTCCCTTTTCTGTTCTTTCTCCACATCTTATGCTTTGGGTCCTGACTCTGTGGCATGACCAGGGACATGGATAATGCAGAATAAGGTGTTTGGTGCAGAAAGACATCTGTTCCTTCCGACTGACCATGTAGAAAACAAACGGAAGGATTTAAAACACCTGCAGTACGTGCACCAGTAAATTGTAAATGCACCTTAGTCCAGGTACACAGCATATAAACAGAATAATGTCTTGAAGCAAAGAATAAAAAGCATCAATATTTGCTGAAAAGGCAACGCTAGGCTTTATAGTGCGGGAGAGAGATTTGGGAGCACTTGAAGAAAAATCCCTCGAGTCCCAGCCCTATATACAGCACTGTATAGCTGCAGTGAACAAAGCAAATGTGATTCTGTGTTATAGCTCAGGAGCATGAGATAAATCAAGGAAGGTGGTAGTAGTGTAAATGTTATATTTATAATGGAAATGCTGATACAACCCCTAACTTACAGAGGTGCTGGCAGGAGCTGCCATAATACGGCGAGATATCATTTAAGCAGTGTTTGCAGAAGTGATCATTGTATCTCACAAGGAACACCCTGTACTTGCTCTTGAAGATGCAAACCACTGGCTATGAATCAGCCAGAATGACTAAATACACACTGCACAAGCCTAACCTGGAGAGCAAGAAAAAAAATCTTTATTCAAATACTGTGTTTGTTCTTTACATTTCAAAAGCTGGAGGAAGCAATCAAATCCATAGTACTTTCTTCCTCTTCAGTAAGTTATATTAAAAAACTCAATTGATTCAGGATTTATTGATCTGAATTGACAGTGATGTTCTAAAATTCATATAAAAGAGCCATCTCATTACAAGCCCATTTAAAGAATCTGTGGTTCAGAATCCACAAGAAAAAAAAAGGTTCCATGGAATATTAGAAAAAAAAAAAGAAGAGAGAATAAGAGAAAATAACTTTTGAGAATAGACAGTGCAAATCATTTTACTCTGGTATCATGTGTGATTTGTCAGATGCAGCCACAAATTCTTGGTTTAATTTGTGTAGGAAACTTTGCAAGCTTTGTAGCTTGACAAAACCAACATACTTACAGGAGCTATTGAGAAGGGGTGGCCAGTAGGAACAGAGTCTATTGATGCTGCTGGAGCTAAGCTGTGAATGAGATATTACGGAATCTGACCTATGTGAAGGTGCTAACAGTAACTAAAACCAAACTTCACAACATATTTATTTTTAAATTTAGCATTTTCTGAATCCTTGTGAAAGAAGTGAGGGGTTTCACATCAAAGCTCTGTGTCAAGTGAGGAAATTAAGTAACTAACATAAAAATAAGAGCTCTGGAAAAGAATGTAGAAGTCTAAGAGTAAAAATTTAGCACCCAGACATAATTTCAAGCATTAGGGCACCCAATTTTACAGAAGTCAAGCAGTTGGAGGACTTCAAAACCACCTTAAGTGCCTATCATCTATATGAAAATAAGTCTGGCCCTAAGAAAACATAGCACATTGAAAGAAGAGCATATAGCTCTTGAAAGAAGGGAGAAGAAGCTCAGCAGTTCTGAGTTCCCTCTGCCAATCACCATGAGACCCTCTTGTCAGCAAACAAATAAGAAGAGGAGATCTGAAAGTTACTATGGAGAGAAGGGCATTAAAACATTAAAAATGGTTTTGCATGTGAGAGATGCATTCCAGGGCTTGTGCATTGCATGTGAGACTGATACGAAAAGGATTGCACCAGGCCATAGCCACTCCATGCAGCTTTCTCATGTGTGTTTATAATTTAACCCAGAGCAGTGTTTAGACAAACTAGTTTCTATGAGCTATCCCTATGAAATTCTTTAAAAAAGCAATTGAAGAATCAGGTGCAAACGACTGTCTGATGAGCTCAGAAGATTGCCCCCATTCCTATGGTTTTCCTTTTGCCTCTTTCCCAAAGTCAGGAGTAAAATCCATCCATGCCTCTTGACTTCATCACTGGTCACCCTACCTGTTTCACAAGAGGATGGAATTTCTGTCCCACTTCAGGAGGAGATGTGGCTAGTTTAGGTAGTTATGAGTTTCTCTAGACCTTCAAAACCAAAATGAAATAGCACAACACAGGCTTCAGAAAGATCTATGCCATGAATATGGTTTGGTGCAATCTTATTCTCTTCCCAATGCCCCTTATATCTTGAATGCATGAATTCTTTCAAGAGAGACTTGAAATCACAGAAATTTCAATTAAGGAAAGATGAAGGAAATGCAAAAAAAGCCTTTGCTGTGGGTGAAATACAAAATCAAAAGACAACCTCCTAGCACTGACATTCTTCCCTGGTTTTGTTTTCGATTGGCAACACCTGAGTTTTCAATGTGGGAATTTAGGAACAGACCTCGGAGTTTTGCTACCCATCTTCCTTTCCTTGACAGCCAGATGTGATCAGGTTTCTTTTCAAAGATGCTGTAGCAACCCCAGATCGCAATACGAGATGAAAAAGCACACACGAGAATTTGTACCAGAAACACTGAGGTGTCTCCAAGTCAGATGGAAGGTTTATCATGTCCTCTAATGAAGCATTTAAGTTTGCATAGCTTAATAGCCACTAGGCTTACACTCATGCCTGAAGTTATACACCTGCCTGTGCATGTCACCAGAGCAAGGCCTCAGGCATTGTTGTAGAGACAATTTGCTGCACTGAAGATACAGAAGAACACAGGTATCACAGCTCATTTTCCATTAAAATGCTTCATGTCTGTTCTTTTGCACTGAGGGCATTTGTGACCCCAGCAACTCACAGGAAAACAAGGGCTATGGAGGTGATCATGCCCATAAAACAGTAGAATGTCTACTAACAAACAGGAATGTCCACAAATATGGTGTTTAAGGGGCATTGGATTTATACTGGGGGGAATCAAGAAGAAACAACATGAGAGATATACATCTCAGAGCCACTTCAGCTGTAACACAACCTCACAGCAACTGGAAATGTAGACTTCTGTATTTTCTGAGCTAGTCTTGATCTTCACAAAGAATGCTAGCTGTTGGTACAGTGGATTGCAGCTCAGCTTTATGCATAAAAATTCATGAGACAGTATCTATTTCAACTGTCTTATACAGCAGTAAAGAGGTGGGAAAAAAAGTTTAGCCCTACAACTGAGACAGGGCTCATTTTGAGTGATGATTGCAAACCAGCAGTGGAAATTACAGATGCTACTTGGTTCACTATTATTTTGCAGCATCTCCAGTAATCTTCAGTGATCATTTATAACAGCATGTCTGATGACTTTCAAAACATAACTGGAAAGGATACTTCTGTGGAGAGTGTGGCTACTCGAAGGAGAAATCAATCTCTGCTGCTCAGGGAGTCAACTTCATACCACTGCTATCAGACAGTCAGAAATTTCAACATGCAGGAATGAGGTTGGGGGTGTTCCAAAACATTTCACCCCATCGTGTCCAGTGCAGTGTAGCACTGTGGTCAAGATGGATCATTCAGCAACTTTCATGCTATTGAAAGGTAAATGTCAAAGTGAACCAAGTTAAAAAGCAAACTAAACCAACTGATTGCCAGTAAGGGAGGCAAACAGTTCGGTAACCAAAGAGGCTCAGCTAGACCTCTACCATGTCTCTCCAATAAAAACAGAAGCTTGTCCTTGCAATTGCACAATGCCTTGCTGCCTCCCTGTGAAGAGGGTCTCTGCCAAACACAGGGTCAGATCTTGGAGCCCACATCCCTACAGCTGGGTCCCCATCAGCTGGAGCAGTATTTTGGAAACACCACCTGAAGGATACCAACCACCTGAGCTCTTCAGGACAAGGACCATCTTTCTCATGTGTTCAGAGCACAGCTGCAATGGTATTCTGATCAGTGACAGGGACCATTTCAGAATCATTGCACAGGAAAACCTGATATTTGAATGCTAACTGTTGGGATGGATTCATAGCCTTCCTTTATCAAAGGCACATAAAGAAGAGCATCACCCTTGGTATCTAGAATACAAGAGCAATTGCAGTGAACATTTCATCAGTGACAGGGAATATCCTAATGTATTGTAGTGGAAGGCTCTAGCAAAACACATTACAGGCAAGTCTTGATTGTGTAGAGTAATAAGAATCTGGGGTGACCAAAAATAAAACAAAACCAGTGTTAGTATAAAAAAAGAATGCTCTTTTAAAAAGATGAATGGCTTCATGGTGATAATCATGAAGACAAATAAGGACTTTTGTTAGAAAGATGAAGTTCATGCAGAACCTGGCAAATCAGGCACGTCAATAAGTAATGGCAACAACCCCATTAAATCACTGGCTGCTTTGTGGCCCATACAAATGGATAGTGTGATCTCCCCTCCATTCATATTGGATACATATCAGTGTCATGTGAGCCACCATATCACACCATCTGCAGGCTCAGCCAAGAGGCCCCAGACTGAACAGGAATGCAGAACTATCTCCTTACAGTTTAAGGAAACATTTGAAGCAAATGCTCTCCCCAAAAGTAGTGATACAGGCAATGGTAGAGGAAGCAGGAGGGTGTTCTAATAAAATTCACGTGGTTGCTAAGGTAGTCAAGCTATCATATCAGCTCTGAGATTTAGTTTTCTTTTATTGCATGCAGAATGAAAACATCTTAATGTACATTTACACCACTCTGAAGCCCTTGCAGCAAAGAAAACGAGCAAGGGCCTCCTCTCTCCCTGATTCCACACCTGCCAGTCTTCTTCTGCCATGGCCCATCTTCAGCTTTCACCCCAGCTCAGCATCTCTGACACACCTCGCTGAGGTTTGCTCAGTTTCTCTGCATCACAAGTTTGCCTTAAGTCACAGGCTGTAACCAAGCTTGTGTCTTTTATTTTTTAGCTGCTTGAGGCATCACACACTATAATGGTCCTAGCCATTCATGTTCAAGACAAACACATGGTGTGCACACACATGCATATCTATTTCAAAGACCGTATTAAGTGCAGGCCCAGCTAAATTGCAAGATGCAATTCAATACCAGCAATTAACTGTGCACATATTTTTGTACCAGTGAACTTCAGCACAAGTGCTAGCAGTTAGATGTCTTTTCATATGGTGAAGTTTAAAAATAACTTTGGGGCACTCTTGTCATGGCAAATGCTTGCACAAGGTATTATTAGAGCAGTTATTCACACAAGCTGCAGGCAAAATCTGCACCATAATGGACAGTAGAGGCCTCTGGGAAGTGAAAGGGCAGAAGATACAGAAAACTTAACCAAGATATATGCAAACATTTGCTTGGATTTAGACCATGTCTGTAGGCAGGAGAATATTCTGTTTGGCTATATGTTCCATTTGCTTAAAAATTAAGATGCAAAAACATCATAGGGAAAAACTGACCATGCTAAAATCTGCACCATAATGGACAGTAGAGGCCTCTGGGAAGTGAAAGGGCAGAAGATACAGAAAACTTAACCAAGATATATGCAAACATTTGCTTGGATTTAGACCATGTCTGTAGGCAGGAGAATATTCTGTTTGGCTATATGTTCCATTTGCTTAAAAATTAAGATGCAAAAACATCATAGGGAAAAACTGACCATGCTGACATAGCACA
>NW_008661847.1:7278-10787 GCF_000695815.1 Acanthisitta chloris | reverse complement strand
TTTATTCTAGACAAATGGCTTTGTACTGGTCAAAGGCTTTTCAGTTTTTGAGAGTCCTTCCAAGCAAAACCACTAAAACACATTTTCTTATCAAGAATAGGAATGTGGAGGGAAGTGCACAGGAGCATGTGCAGGAATACCCATCAATTAATCATGAGTGAGATTCTTTGTAATTTTATCCTTGATAAATGGGAAAAACTGAACTGCAAATCTGCCATGTATTGATGACTATCATATGGATGTGAAGCATTTTTTGCTTCCTTCTACCACGTTGCAACCTCAGCCTGAGTTAGCTGGAGTAGCACAGGTCCTACAGGATGAATTCAGGACAAAATCAGGAATCACCTAAGCTGAATTAATGTTGGGGAGCCCTAAAGACCAGGTTTTTTAAAACTGTGGCAGCTTCCAGACAGAGTGCTACGTATTTTGAGCAAGAGCATTCTGCAGCTGCAAGACATGAGGTCCAGTGGCAGGAAGGCAGACCTGACCCTGAGGGACTATGCCACCATGGAGCAGTGAGCGCATATCAAAGTGCAGGAGCCTGCAGAGAGGGCAAGGCAAAACCAGCTAGGTATTTCCATGCCCACCCATACAGCTTCTCCTAGGCAGTCATTCCACCAAGCTGAGCAGACCTGCACACCCTCTGGACACGTTGCCCACGCATAACTGAACTGGTGGAGGAGGTATCACTCTAACTGGCGCCATGAGGTCTCCCCACTTGTGACTGCTGCTGCCTTCTGCTGCTCTGCTGCCAGAATGTGTGCTCTTTCCCACTTGAAATACGTAGAAGTATTCAAAGATGTATCTGCATATTCTGTACTCAACAGATGCAGAAAAGGTCAAATGAAGACTATTTATAGTTGCAGGTACTGTGGAGTAACTAGTAGTGATGAATGATGGCAAAGAATGCAGATGGATAAAGCACCTATTTCCTGGGAATACATGCTTGTTCTTAATCATTTCTGCTCATTGATTTCTTCCCCTCCTCTTCTGTTTCTGAAAATGTTGCTGTCACCTAAACAGCTATAGATGCTGAAACTCATTATCTTACCAGGATGCAGAATTTCAAAACACCCCAGCATTCAAAACAGAGTCCTTACTGTACATCAGTGGCACCCAACACTTCCAAAGCAGAGCTAGACATTTTTCCTGGGTATATTATGTTGGCCAAGAGGAGCGATTATGAGACCGGTCACTTTCAGACATGTCTGTGTTGTAATAGGCAGCCTGCTTCAACAGAAGGCTTCTAAAAGTAACACATCCTTCCATCAGAAGGACAACAGTCCTGGTACTAAATAGTTATCCAACAACATTTCCATGGAAGTCAATAAAACCTGGAAATAAAGCAAACCCATTTGGCCCAACACACAAAAAAATAAAAGAAACCAATAAAAATGTTTACATGCTTTGCCAAAGCTGTCCTTTTTATCATGAATCTCATGACACTTGACATTTCCTTAAAGCCCTAGCTCAAGAAGGAATAAAACAGTTTTCATTTTTCATTAAAAAATCTTTCTAGGTTTGTGGTCATGACAAAAAAATAATGAAAATACAAACAGAATGTACTCTCACAGACTCAAGAAATAAGAAACCAAATAAAAATAATGCTCTTCCATTATTTACAAAAAAAAAAGGGAAAAATATAGGTAACTTAATTTTTCAAGTGTTATTGTGATCTTTGAGATCCAATTTATGAATCCAAAGTCCTCTCCCAGCAGTGTTCTGTTAGTTGTTGGGAGAATAAGCATCTAATCCTAACCACATTTACATCTCAACTCTTAATACTTTCAGAAGTGGTTGGTCACTGCCTCAACTCCAACACAAATGTTATGTGTCCATGTCTATCTATGACATATTCCCCCAAGTAACTTCTTGCACTATCTAATCTACATTCTTATGCATTAAAGTTACTCAGCATGGAAGTCCACAGAGCCAGTGCATCATTCCTTCTACTATGTCATCTTAACATTTAGCTTGGAGAGTGCAAACACTGTCCAAGCTGCTGATGCTCTGCCTAGTCTCCTTTAAGGATACACTGACACCTTGTATTCCCCTGTCTCCTGAGTAATTTTCTCTGACCTCACTCTTCATAGAGTCATAGAATCATGGAATTTTAGGGCTTGGGATAGACCTTACAGATAATCTAGTCCCAACCCCCTGCCATGGGAAGGGACACCTCTCCACCAAACCAGGATGCTCAAGTCTTCATCCAACCTGACTTTGAACACTGCCAGGGCTGGGGCATCCACTGCCTCCCCGGGCAACTTGTGCCAGTGTCTCACCACCCTTATAGTAAACCTAGACTTTCCCCCCTTCACTTTGAACTCATTACCCCTTATCCTATCATTGCAGTTCCTAACAAAGTGTGTCCCCCCAGCTTTCCTGTAGGCCCTTCAGATATGGAGAAGTTGCTATGAGGTCTCCACACAGTCTTCTCCAGGCTGAACAGCCTCAACTTCCTCAGCCTGTTCTCATAGGGAAGACATTCCAGTCCTTTTAGCAGCTTCATGGCCTCCTCTGGACTCGCTCCAACAGTTCCATGTCCTTCTTACTTCGAGGGCACCAGAATGCTTAGGTATGAATAAAAAAAGTTACAGTCAAGCTATTACAACTTAAGGAGCTAATACTTGTTAACTAAGACACCAGTGGTGCTCACACTTCCCACAGGGAAGCTACAATAAAACATTAGCTTAAGCTGGTTTAACTGACAGGTGAAACTGCACCAGGAATTTTTGCAGTGGTCACCCACAGCCTTCAGCAGCAAACTCTGGGGCATTGCTGACCTCTGTGTTGCATGTTTAAAACTTGCTTCCACTCCTGACTGATCTGTCGTTGTGCATTTGTAATACCACAGTAACAAGAGATGTGTACCCAGACCTCTCTGCATGTGAGCACTGTCACTGAAACCTGGACCACCACCTGCTTGAAGAATATGCAGAAATACTGAAGTATACAAGGCCTCAGCCTTAAAACTAATGGGCTTTCTGACAGTGGTAGAACAGAAGTAGAATATGTTCATAATGTCACAGGCCCTGTTATGGTTTGAAAATTCCATTCCAGCCTCCTGTGTTTTCGTGATTGGGCTTACTGCTGTTCAAGCTGTAATTATTCACGCAGTTTGTAGTATACTGTAGATACTCAGTGCACCTTGTGTTAATATATTAGGAATGAGACACACACAAAAAAAGCTATCTCAATATTCATAGATGAACACTGCTAGTGAATTGCTGACAGAATGTTTCCTGGGGTGGAAAAAATGGAGAAGTTTCTGGTTTATGGGTTGCCAGAGGGAATAGTTTCTAATGCATAACTCGTGCATTGATGGAAAATGAGCACAGTCCCAAAAAACAACACCCCTAGCTAAAGGTTGTCTGTTATTGAGTTGTTGTTTTTATTTTATATACAATGCAAACAAAAATGCTGATTATCATGATTCAGCAATCTCTAAGAGAGACAGAAGCAGTAAACAGAGTAGGCAGGGAGACAGAGGGACTTGCCACCACGCCCAG
>NW_008661847.1:6203-7242 GCF_000695815.1 Acanthisitta chloris | reverse complement strand
TGATGTTCCTTTGCCATGCACATGCACTTAGATTATTTCTTGCAACCGATAAGAGGGCCAGTACCTGACCTTTCTCTTCTACCGTTTTGTGGCTTTTCTTAAAATCTGTCGATGGTTTTATCTTTTTATAGTGTTTTTACATCTGGAGACTATTTAAAACACTTTAATTAATATGCTCCCAAGCTAAAATGCTCATGCAGAAATGATTAAAACTCTGCCGCCGTGGTACACACCAGCCTTATCTTGCCACATATCACCCATTAGGCACACCTTTGGGGCAGGGTCACATCTGAATCAATAGTCCCACCGGATGTTATGTGGTTGCTTGAGACAAGATAAGGCAGAAAACAAAGGTACACCACTGCTTCTCACCATTAACAGTCTCACTGAATTTTTCATGAGAATTACTTGCGTTCCAAATTAGCCTAACTCCAATCTAGGCAACGATTGCCTTGCCTGAATTCATTGTTAAGTGCCATTAACCATAACACCTTTCACATGATCCTAATCTGCTTGGTGGGAGGGAGGACACTGCAGGAATTGTCAGGTCAGGCCAGGAGGAAGTTTGACTGACTTTATTGGGGAGCAGAAGCTGTGCTGCCTCTGTTCCCTTGGGACTACAAGTTCTACTTGAACCTAAGGTGCTACAACATGCTAGAGAGTTTGTCTCGCAATAGTGATGGGTTGCACAGCCCTGGCCAAGCCTTTCTCCATTGGCCTGACATTCCATGGAGTTTATGGGCAGTGATATGCATGTTGCACCTGTTTTCCTTCCAGCAGCTCCCTGGCCCAGGTCCAGTCAAACACAGCTCCCTTTCCTGGTGGTGCAGACTAGGGGAGCTCAGGATGAGCACTACCAGCCTGGAGGAAACATTCTAGTCGAGCACTGGTGTGTGGAGGATGCAAGGACCTGCCTGAAGTCAGTTTCCACTCCTCATCAGCAGCACAACATCTACGTGAAGCAGTAGGAGCAGACATGCACAATGTCCCATCTCTGGTTACCCATTCCCTTATGACTTGGGGTCTGAGTCCTACAGGA
>NW_008661847.1:0-6176 GCF_000695815.1 Acanthisitta chloris | reverse complement strand
CACTGTGTGTGAGCATGCATGTGTGCTACAGGTCTCCCCTCCTTTTCCCGACTTTCTTTTGAGCTTGGCTGTTGCTGCAGCCAAGTTCAACCCAGCTCCTGCACCAGCAGAACATCTCCCATTGTTCCTTTCTGCCCCTGCCCTGGTCCCCCAGCTCCCTCTCCCTCCTTTCCTGGTTTTCCTCCAAGACACCCCCCAGGCAGTAAGCCCTAACACCAACACCTGCTTTCTTTGTTCTGCTGTGAGAAAATTCCTTTTTCGTGGCCTCCTGCAGGGCACTTGGAGAAAAGTGGCTTTTTCCTAGGCTGCAGCCACCTCATTGGTCTGCCTGGACCTTGCCTATTCACTGCCTAACGATCCTTAATGATGGCCTCTTTCCAGGACAGAGCCAAAGGCTCTCCCCAGCTTCCTAGCACAAGAACTCTGAGCAGCACACAAAGATAGTGATTCGACATAAAACGAGACAGTTCATAAAGTTACAGTGAGCTTCATAAGCAGCACACAGACGGATTCTCCCAAAGTGTCAAAGTGATTATCTTTATTACAAGTTTTTATTGTTTGGCCTTGTTATTCATTGGAGACTGACTTTTGAGCAACCATGCACAATTGGATATGACTGAATCATATGAATCCTTCTCTACAGCCAAGCATGATAGTGTGAGAGGGGACAGACTGGTTCAGAAAGAGAAGGCCTGAGCAGAGGTTCATTAATTGTCTAAGGATATGGGTTATCTGACTTCTGGTTCCCAATTATGTGTGTCCCTGGTCATTCAATATCTCATGGCTTGACCTCTCTAGGGAAAGTACCTGGGAAAAGTGAAGGAATATATAAGTGGAAATTAGGAGAATGGTGGGAACTCAGACACAGCGGTGACATCAGGACATAGTTCAAATGGGCTTGGAAAGGTAGGAATTCCAGACTCAATAAATCATCAAAAGCAAAAGTGCACAGTTTACTTGCAATTGCTTTGCCTGACAGCTTGAAATTCATACAGCTGCTGGGTTGTTGGTTTTTTTTACACCACAGATAAGATTTACCTGTGGCAGGTTTCATCTGGAATCTTCATCCTGTCTCCAGCCGATCCAGAAACCATGGGAAGCACTCTGCCCACCATTGTAACAGAACTGCAGTCACACCACCAGATTGGAACATCAAATGTGGTCCCACGGATGATACATCTGTAGTAAAAATAACTCTGATGAGAAATTATGTTATTTTCATACACTTAGTATCTGGGACAACACTAGATGCCTCTCCAGTCATGCAGTTGCAGAAGTGATCTCTACCACATTGGCACAAGAAGCTGCAGACCCATACCAAACCATGGGGAGATATGTGATACAAGCTGATGTTTTCCAAGGGACATACTGATATGAAGCCTGGACAGGGATTAGACTACCTGGCAGAGGTTTGGGTCAAAGGGATAAATGATATTATTGCAGATTTGCCTATGCAGGGAAGGTGGCCAAAAGCAGGGTCAGCTCACAGCTCTTGACCCCCATTAGGATGGCAGACAACCTCATGATGAGTCCTCTGCCAAGGCCATGCCACATATGAATGCTGTGCAGCAGCTGGGGCTGCTGAGCAACCTGAATTCCCCACTTTGGGAGGGAGTGAGCCACTGAAGCCTGTGCTCAGACAGCTATGCCAGCTGGCAGTCAGAACCCACTGCACACCCATCACAGGACCATCCTGCTATAGAGCTGCTGCCACTGCTGCCATGTCACCTACCTGCAGAAGTCCCAGCTCTTGGAGCAAGCCCAGTGGTGTAAGTGAATAGGTCAGAGTCTGGCCACTGCTCGAGTGGCTCTGGACTGGAGAGAGATAGGGTTATGTTTCTGCCCTGGTTTTTTTTTTTTCCTGCAGCACTGGTCAAACCTTCTAGTATCTCTGTGAATCTTATTCCTCCTTCTCCAAAATCGTGGCAGTGTCAGCACTTCTTCATCTGATGGGAAGAGGGGACATTCTGTATATGAAAGCCATGGCATGTGTCTGACACAAATGTCCTTTATTATGAGGATTTTGTGCTGAGAAGAGTATCTTTTCCCATTAATTTTGTGAGTTGTGGAAATGCAAAGTAGCATCGTGTACCAACAGAGATACAAAATTTAGAATACATTACAGATCTAGTACATCCAGGGAAATATTTTCCTTTTAGAAAAATTAATTTCTTTTGTATATCCATGCTAATATGGTATTAGCATTTGTATTAAGGACACCTGAGTGCCCCAGCTGAGGCCAGGTCCCCGTGGTGCTAGCAACTGAACACACTCAGGGGTTAGAAATCACATTAGTTCCTTCTTTAGATGTTTTCAAACCAATAAACACAAGAAACATGTATTCTCGTTTTACAGTTGGGCAACTGAGGCACAAAGAAATTAAATAATCACCATTCACACACCCTGAAGTGCACACTAGTGTTTCTCAGTCCTGTACTTAGATCGTAAGCCTATTCTTCCTCCCATATCTTTTCTTTAAGAGGCTTTACATTTTGTTAATTAAAGACAAGCAACAGTGTCTTCAATCATGATTGAAAAGAATGCATGTGTTTTCCTTGCAATAATGGGACTCTCTTACTCAGCAGCTGTAGGGCATATCTATGTATTTTTCTCAGGCAATTGTTTTCCCACTGTGTGGTCTCTTAGTTGTGTCTGTATGACATATATACAGTAGGAATTGAAGCCATTGCTCTTCTCATTCAATTGGTCATAATAATCTCACCTTCCTCTATCTCTTCCCCCCTCCCCCCAAAAAAATCATGAGCATTTATTTGTAGAACTTGGCAAATGATCTTCTGTTTTCAAAGGAGGATGTCTGCACTAGTGAACAGTAAGTTCCCCTCACTAAGCATCTGGGTGTGTTCCTGAGCAAGACCTTGGCAGATAAAAGATAGAAGAGTGCTATAAAAACTCTGCAGTAAGTGGGAACCTGTTGCAGACTGCTCCTAACAGCAGAGCAATTATATTGATAGATACCTCTAAGTGCATATTTGTGTATATTTGTGTGGAAACTAGGAACCCTGTCCAAGCCAACAGTAAGGAAAATACAGCTGGATACAGTGCACAGTGTCTTATTTCTAAGGATATTCTACAGATTCCAAGAAAAGCAAAGCAGAAGCAGAAGTTCTTCCCAGTGCCCATCTCAGATTGCTGGATTCATGAGAGGGCCACAAAAGTAGAGAAGCTACAGATATGAACTAAAATTATCTGAAAGAAGAACCCCCCAGTAACTTCCATGGTCCTTTGATAAGGTCTCCAGGGAGCAGATGATCAGCAAAGATAACATTGTGAAACCGTACAGCATTTCCTTTCTGTCTGTGTTACATATTTAGCAATGTACCATAAAGACTGCAGAGGACAGCATTATTTCTTGATTGTACAATATCATGTATCTATTCAAACTTTTCTGTGGAAGACAGAAGCATAATAAATTATAAAACTATTTATTTTTCTGCCATTTCCAAGTTTTTTTCTCCAGTCATTCCCTACTCATTGGTTGCAACATCTATGATACATGGACTTCACTTCAGCTTTCATTCAGAGATATACACTAGAGCTGAAAAACAGGAAAGGTTTGGCTAGGGGTCCAGAAAAAAACACATTCAGACCTGCATGTGAAACTTACTTTGTCATAAAATGAAATCCTTCTCTTTTTTTATAAAGCAAAAGTGTTTCCCTACTGTTCAGTTTATAAAGAAAATTCGTAACATTGCTTTGTTACACTGCAGATTGACATGGGCTTTGGCTAACTGAGGTATAAGCCTGTGATACATAATCAGCTGCTGTTCAAATCCCAGGACACAGTCCCAAGACACATATGGAAGTTTGTGCCTTTCAGACAAATCTTCCTCCTCCTAAAACTGCCTTTTCCCCTTATGTATTGAGCTGGTGACCATAAAATGTAAGGGAAAAAAACCCAAAGCAATTCTTGACTGACCCAGCAGAGGAACAGACCTTCTGGCACTTTTCCAGTGGCCCTGACATCAAGGTTATTACAGAAATCCAATCACATGCTTTACAATTAGAACTAGGTTTATCAAAATTACTGTCTTGTTTTTCACTACATCTGTGCTGAAAGGTGACAGAAAACAGCAAACTAATAGAGAACTGGTAAATACAATTGGGAAGCACATGGGGCAAGGCACAACAATTAAGGAATGACTATTGGGATTAGGTTACTCAGCCCTACATTAGACCTCTGACAATGGAGTTGAAGTATGACTGACAGAGGATCATGACTGCACTGTTCAGAGCTTGGATCCTGTAAAGCTTCTCACCAAAGTCCTGACACAAAAGTAATTAAATAAATCAGAGAGAAAAATGGCATGTCCTTCACATTTGAGGCCACAGACACTGCTCATCATTCCATGGCACACACATAATGATGCGAAAAAATATATTAAGAAAACTCAAGTACAGACATCATTATAAAGCTCTAATTTGAGTCACAATTTTTCAGGCAGATATTGGAAAGAGTTAAAATATCCCCGTAATTCCCTAGTCTACCTCCTAATTCCATCATCTGCTGCCATCCAGAGAATCTCAGGTTAAATGACTTGATCACATCTTCTCTGACTATGGCAATTACATAGCGAGGCAGCAAGGTGCTGAGCATTCACATGGTGTCAGCGTGGGGTGAGACCTCTGTGTGCTGCCCAGGGCTGCTCCCTCAGACTGGGCCCTTGCAGGAATTCAAAACCTGGATGCCAATGACATGCAATCACTCTGTCAGGCAATATGAAACAATGGGCAAACTCCTGCGAGGGTTCTAAACAATCTGAAGTGGAAAAGGAGGTTACAGTCTCCCAAGACTATATTTAGTTTTGTTTATCATCAACGATTTAACCCTGCTCTGATTTACACCCCCTTAAGTATATCCAGGTCACAATCCATTTGTGTGAGGAACAACACAGTATTCAAGATCCAACTTTGTTTTTCATTCTTTTAAGCAACAGCTGACATAAACCCTTGTTCCAGATTGCCTCTGAACATTCTGTGGAGGGATCATGTATTCTGGGCACCAAACCAGCATCAACACTCCTGGGTGGGGATGGATGGTGAGAGGAGAAAGACAAGTGGAGGTATGAATATCTCGCCAAAACAAAACAGCAGAACTTTCTGGCTTCTCCCCAGTCTCCACATTCATTTGCCTTCTCAAAGGCTAGAAAACCCACCAAGGAGAATTCTTGCAGATCTCTGGCCTGATTTGTTCTGAATGCTAGAGAAAAGAATGCTTGCCCTGGTTATGCAGCAATGGGTAATTATATCACACAGCAGAGTCAGTAGACACATCCAGGGAATATGCCACTTTAGAAGCAAAGACGTTGCTGGCAGCAGTAAGTTGAGCTATTCACACAACCTACCTGAGAAGAAATAATACATTTCTTTGTGCAGAAGTACAAAAAGTACATGGTAACACAGTGGAGACATGTTCTTAAGTAAACAGGTATTAAAAAAAAAAAGCTGTTATAAAAATGCAATGGTTGGGCATTGAGGTTAATGCATTTGCCAAGGTTTCTACAGCAACGCAGTGAATTAACTTTCAATCATGATGAAATACTCTTCTGTTTTAACTATGTATAGGAATTCAATTCACATGTATTTCACTCTTCAGCTTCCTCCCTTTCCTTGACTCTTTTCAGGGGAGAAAAAGAGAATGAAGGAGGCAACACCATTCATTCGGCTTGACAATGTAGCTGCAAACGTGCACGTGTATGGACTGACCACTTCACTGCGTTTGCAGCACAGCTCTTATCTTCTAAAGGTGAATCAGCTGCAGTACAGTAAGGCTAAGAGATGCTGAGCACTTCAGAGTACTGTTGGCTTCAAAGTGAACTCCAGTATTTTCTATATGCTTGCTCCACTCTAGGATCAAGACCTCCAAGAACCAGGTCAAAACAATACTGCAGCCAACAGGTCACATTTAAAACTCTGAGCCTTCTACACCTCTCTAGAAAACTGGGAACTAAAATTATTTCTTGCCATATCAAGTACCTCTGGCAAATATGAAGATCACATAAACACATTTCAAACAGATTACCACATTAGCACAGTGTTTCTGAGATCTGCTGAGCTGACATCCCAACTATAACTGCACAGGCTTTCCTTAGATCTTTGCAATATTTACAAGTCTGGCACACAGTCTAACAAGAGATGGGCTTCTCACAAAACCAATA
>NW_008661846.1:0-383 GCF_000695815.1 Acanthisitta chloris | reverse complement strand
TCCCTCCCTTCCAGGCCCCAATCCCCAGGTGGCCAAGGGCACTCACGTGCTGATCCCGTTGGGCGACGCGTCCCCCACGGGTTGGAGGGCGGAAGAGGCGGAACAGGAAGTGGAGGAACTTCCGGGTGGCCACGCCCTGCGATTGGTGGTGACTCCTCCCCCGGACGCTCCCATTGGCCGATACAAACTCAGCGTCAGGACCAGGACGGACGCGGGCGAATTCGCCGCTCCCTTCGACGACGCCAACGACTTCGTGCTGCTCTTCAACCCCTGGTGTCCCGGTGAGGGCGTTTGGCGGCCATCTTGGGGCGTGGCGGCCATCTTGGGGGCGTGGCCGGGGGGGTTGGAGGGGAAAAATGGCGGATTGGGTTTCCAAGATGGCG
>NW_008661845.1:0-19480 GCF_000695815.1 Acanthisitta chloris | reverse complement strand
TTATTATTGTTTCCTCATTTATTATTATTACAATAGGGAAAATAAAGCCAGTTTACATTTATGTCTCAAACTGGAACCAAACAAACAAAAAAAAAGAAGTCCGGAGTACTGCCAAGTTTTCCACAGTTCTCATATCATAGGAAATGTCTGATTCTTATGTGACTGGGCAAGGAATAAAAATTTCTAGCCCCATTTTATAACAATCAAATGAATCCTAAGGAGGCAAGCAAGTCTTAAATCTTGTCTTTTGGTATTGTACAAAACCAGTGGTTTAAGAAATGCAAATAGACAGCTTCTCTTGGTATTGCTCGTGCCCAAAAATTGCTTACACATGAACCAAATTTACCAAACTTCCAATGAATTTTTTTACTCCTTGAGGAACCAGGGGCTGTGTACAGTCTTAAATGAGAATGTAAAGAACCTGTTACAAGTGTAAATGTTCATGATCTGTGCTCGTGTAACAATTCTTCTTTGAGCATCTTGCTTAATCCATTTCAATCTATTTAAAAATCAACAGCATTTGTTAGTGTTTGCTTGCTTAAAATCGTCCAGGCACCCAGAGATGATGTCCAGGATATTACTTTAAATGTGTTGGTGTAGACCTATCGTATGTGCACTTTGTGCACTAATTTCAGACAATCCTTTTACTTTGTACTTAGATTTGGATGCAACTTAAAGTGGCCTACTTTCTAGTTATTTTTGCATGAATAAATATAATACAGTAAAAAACAAAAGTGTGTGGTTGGCTTGGTTTGCTTAGATTTTCCAGTAAATAGAAAGAAGATAAAAGAAAGTTTTCAGCCCCTATTAAATGTGGATTCACTATTCATGTGAAATATTTTTTGATTTCCTCTGTAGAATCACAAAGATATTTTTTCTGCAGTCTTTCAGGTAAGATTTGAAAGCCTGGAAGTATAGCTCTTGCCAAGATTAAGAATGTGATTGTGTGACTAACCAAAATTATTTGGAAAGTAGTGCATACAGATGTTGCTTCCAGTATATTGAATGCAATGACTAAACACAGCACAGATTAGTTTTCAAGCATGGTTTAATAAAATGTAAGTGTTTTGACTCAGGAATATTTATTTAATGGGAGTTGTACTGTAAAATATACAAGCTCGTTAAGAGACTTACAGATATCTCTTCTGAAAAGTGATATAAATGAACATTGTTTTTAAAGAAAAATAAGGAACTGTAGCATGGGTGTAGCTCAGGCATAATGAAGGAAAGCACTTTCCAGCATTCTCTGTGTAATATGCCTGCAGTTCTGACAACTCAGCTGGCACTGAACTGAATTTTACAAAATTAACTAAATGAGATGCCATTATACAAGCAGAATTAGCAAATGGTTCTTTTGTTTCTGGATTAGTTTGATGACATCTCTGACATCTGTGTCCCATATCTAGGCTTCATTTTTTGTGTTGAATGTAAGACAAAATCAACAATACAATCGAGCTTACCAGGCATCTAATTAAGCACTTTCTTTTGTCACATCCTTCAGTTATTCAGAGTCATGCAGCTTAAGTTTGGAGAACGAGTTCCCAGATTTAGGTCCAAATTCTGCTACAAGAAATGTACTTCCAAAGGTCTTTTTAAGTCAGTTAAACTGCTTATTTACATAATAACACTTACGCGTAAGGCATCTGCCACAAATTTGCAACAAATTTGGTTTAACCTAAATTAGATTTTGGTCTGATTTGTACTGAAGGAAAATAGGAAAACACGAAAGTGACAAGAAACATACATTAGTAATAGGGCTTCATTAAAAAGATGCATTTCAACTTAAATTTAATGTTTGTTCAGATGGCTGTAATTAACCAAATTACAGAATGAACTTCATGCTTCTATGCAAAAATAGTCTTAATTATCTTTCTTAATTAACACTGTGCTTTTAAGAACCATAGTATATATCTGCATTTTCATATTGCTCTTAGATGAGCTGCTGTCTGGAGTATAAGATTTGTAGCTTTTTGATACTGTCTTTCTTTTCCCCATTTAATCCTTGAAAGAGGCAATTCATTCCTTTTTCCTCTTTCTTTTTTTTTTTAATTTTTTTTTTATTCAGAAGTCATGGGAAAAATGTTTACTTTGGCACTCGCTGCTCTACAGAGGATAATCTAGTGCTAAGAAAATAATACTTAGGAAATAAGATTGAAAAAAATACAAGCGAGTGATAGAATTTGAAATGAAGCTACACTGACCAGCAACTCCTGCTGGCAGCCTTATGTTATCAATCTGCTAAAGGCCCCAAAGCTAATAACTTGGAATCATTTTTTCCCAAGATTCAAAGCAGGACTTGTTACTATGGGAGAGAAACAAACTGTCATTCACAGTCAGGAGTGCCTCATAAAACTGTGGTTTGTTTGATTTTTGAAACTAGAGGAGGTTAACAAGGGAAAAAACAAGGCTTTGGATGGCCTAAACAGGTATGAAAGAAAGGAGTGCACAAAAGGATATTTTCAATGCTCTTTGGTGCCACAGAGTTTCAGCAAAAATTCTATGATTTGAGAAAAAGTGGAACCTACAGGAATGCAGAAATGTACTTAAATCTGGGACCAAATTCCTGGAAGTCTGGAATGGTTGTAGGACAGTGAAGTTATGTGCTTATGCTAAAATAACTTCTTATGTAAAAAAAGTTAGTGAAGAATACTACTATTTGTCATTAAAGAAAATAACTCCTGATGTTATACTATCCTGGTTTCTTCTTTACATCTTTCTGTGGTGGGTAACAAGAGCAAGAAGGTTACATTTTGTAGAGTCTGTACTTCTCTAGTCTTTTTCATCAAGTTCTGTTGGACACAGCCTACTGCTATTTCTATAACTTGCTTTATATGCAACTTTAAAACATCTGGGTTCCTTTTAAAGACAAAGTTACATTTTATTAGAATACAATACCTCTTATTAAAAAAAATAAAAATTCTTGCAATAGAATAGAGAAGCTCTTGTTCTAAAGCTATCAAGCATATATTAAACTAATGTCCAAGTATTAGTAATAGTCATATTTCAAAATTAAATGAAAATTGGCGAATTGGGAATTGCAAAAAAACTGGAAGTATTTGAGGAGAATTACTGAATGACCCATCAAAGCAGAAGAACAGAAACTAACAAAACTACTAAAAATTAGTAGATGGTTTCAGTTTTATTAACCCTAGGTCTGGATTGAGAATATCTTGGAGATAAGTACAATAGGTACAAATTGCCGTATGCATCTCTGAATATGTTTTTTCCCCTCCTTTAAAGCTCAAATAGATATGTGGAGCAGTAAATAAGTAAATTACACAGATACATTTCTAAATCTACCTCATAAATTTAATAATTTTCACTTCTCAGTTCTGTGTTTTTCAAGCTTTTAATTGTATGATCTGTCCTATTTTCAAGACTTCAGTAAACCTCAACAATCACAGTCTTTTCACTCTTATAAATAGCAGCTTTTCAAGGTCTTACACCCCTTTCAAAGTGTGGAAGACTAGAATAGTTTTGGAGTATTAAGTTTCTGAAAGATAAGTTGGCTATAGCAGGCTCCCTCTACTAAGTCTCTTGCAGGCTTCCCAGAATCACTTTTCCTGAGAGTGCGTGAGATGCACAGTCATTTGGGTATTTTGAATAGTGTAGTTGTCTGCTGGTACCATTTTGCTTATAGTGGAAAAACTTAATTCAAGTGCATTTTCAAGAGATCACAGTGAATTAGTCTATCTTCTGGACTCATCACATCCCTTTTAAATACATAAAACAGGATGTAATTGCCATCCATGAATTCCCTATTTATCAATGGACAGAAACTTACACCTCCAGAAAGTGAGTCAGGTCTTCAGAGAGCTGAATCACTTTGTGCAACTGCTTCTCTCCATTGCTAACAGAAGGAGGTTAGGATGACTCCACACCCAATTTAAGCACAGCAAGTAAGTTGCTCATTTTGTGAGTGACTGCATTCACTTCAATGTGCACCACTCTATTAATTTGATTCTGTTCCTAAATGCAGATAAAGGAATTAGATGGATAAATAGAATATATATAAAATGTATAAAAGTTAAAAAAATGTGATACATATACAAATAAAACACATCATATATATATATGTACAGATAACACATACATATGTATATGATAATGAATTGTGCTTTTGTTCAGTTATTGTTTAATAAAGCAAATATCCTTACTTCAGTAATATCTCCTGTCCTCAAGGGAGGCATGCTAGGTATTTGTCACAAGTCAGAAGATCAGGCTGTTGCTGTAAGTGATCAGGAAAACCAACTCTTTAATTTAGTTTCCTTCTAAAAGTTGTAAAAATTGAATAAAATTCGACTTGAATGGTTTTATTTTCTCTGCTGTACATGGGTTGGTGGTCAGGCATAAAACAGCTACATGAAAAGTTCACAACACTCTACAGTGTAAAAATAAATATTGTTTAGCTCAGTTTCACAGCATTTTGCCAGTTTTTCTCATTTTGTATAATGCCTTCTTTCACATTGAATCCTACCTCTTCTCAAACACCATTTGTAGAAACTACTAATAAAAATTTGATTTTATGATCAACAATTGACTAAATCTTCCAAATTGAGACTCAAGTTGTTTTTGACTGACAGCTTCATGTTTGGGGCATATTAATAGATCAGAAAATGTGACCACGTCAAAAGTGGTGCTGCCTCAGCATGCTGCCTGTAAATCAATTCAACGAAATATTTTTGTCAAATATCATAAATATTTAGATGTGAGAGAAAAAAAGATAGTAAATGATTGTGACCGTGGGATGCTTTATAAATATTTTATTATCACATCCCATCCATTATCACCTTTTGGGAACTAAGATTTTTTTTTTAGGCAGCAAAGTGAAGAGCTACATAATGAAAAAACAGATTAATGGTGAAAATTTATATTATTCCAAATATTTGGACACTGGCTATGGTTTGGTCTCATTAAGTGATTGAATCAAATTTAGAAGGTTCATTTGAATCCTCTGAGGAGTTTTGATTTGTTAGATTGTCCTGCTAAAATTAAATGTATGGCAGGAAAAAATTGCTAATTTTGAGGAAATAAGATTAGATGAGATTGTGTTCTTCATAGAAGTATCTTGAGCGGACCAGAAGATGGATGAGTTCCATGCCATGCTAAGATGGGTGAAAATTTATAAAGATATGCTGTCTTCTCTTTGTGTGCCATAAAGTCTGTCTAAATAACAATATCCTCTCAGGGAGAGAATCTGCTGTTCTGGCTGCCTATGTATTGTTGAATTTGGACTATCTCCATTTGCAAATGTTGACTTTTCATCTGTGCCCAGAGAATGAAATCTGTATGAGAGATGTGTAAAGCATTTAATCTTTATTTATTTTTTAACAAAAGGAGTTTTTTTTCCAAATCCTGTTTGCATTTCTTTTCTCCTGCTCTCCCTGCAAGGTGACTGTCTGCATCCACAATGTGACACTTCAGCTAAGAATACAAATTGCAGTCATTTCTGGGGGTTTGTTTGTTTATTTACTTGTTTGTTTGTTTTTTAATGGCAGATTGCATTAAGTCAGAATAACAATACCAGATATTATTTTGTGTCTTCTGTATTTCTAAAGGGTACTCTACCATTGGCTACATTTGTCAGTGAAGGTATATAGAAAATACGGATTTATATTACTAGTTAGTGATATGTAGATTTTTAAAACCAGAAAGAACAACTAGATTATCTAGTAAGCCTACTTTTTTTTTTTTTTTTTTTTTTTTTAACTACGAGGTATAAAGTTCCAGCTAGTTAAATTAAGAAACAAAAAGAAGGGGTGGCATAAAGATTTGAATACAGGCAATTTGCAATCCATGATAAGTAAGTAACAAAGCTGGATTTTTATGACCAGTGTTCAGTGATAGCTGAGGATCACTCCAAACCATGGTGCTTTGTAACACCTCCTGTGGCATCTTCCTACACCCTTGTTGCAAGCACCATGTCCTTGTGATTTCAAGTGTGGCAACTTGCCTGCAGAGTGATCACAAGCTTGATGTTGGTCAATTTGTCTATCTGTTCATATAGACTAAATAGCACTAAGTAAACATGACCCCTAGTATCTCACAAGCTCAGGAGACATATGAGGTGTATTCAGTAGAGGTTTGAAAATGGGCTGCTTGCGGTCTTCTCTGGACAACTGAGGACTTCAATTTGGTTAAATCTCTGTGACTTTTCAAGCAACAAAGAGGAAATACCACTAGGATTTAAAAATGTATTTCTTACTCTGAGATACTGTCTCTACGTGTATGTGTTTAGGTATAGCAAGATGCAAACTTGTGGCACCTGATTTGCATCTAGCTGGACAGTAGATAAAGTAGCCTATTTGTTTCCATCTGCAGATACAGGCCACAAAACTCCTTGCAAGGAATGTGTAGGTAAGCAGGTTAGGAAATCAAAGACTTTATTCTCAAAAGCATTATAAAATGAAATCTATTTCTTGGAAGGTGTCTTGCCTTGGAAAATGCAAGGAAATAACATTTTATTTAGGCTGTCAGTGCTTCAGAGGGTGGACTCTATAGAATATGACTACTTCCTGACCATGCGCACATGAAAATGCATAGAGGTTTATAAACATGTATGTCAATGCAGAAAAAATATATTTGGAAATTGGCACAGAAAGGTCAGACAAAAAATAACATATTGACAGAAGAGCCATTACTGATGGAGGTGTAACTTGAAAATTGTAACAGTATCCAATTTCTGGGAATGGTACCTGGAAAAAAATAGCAAATTAAGAGACATTCCCTTTCACTGTAGCTTTTATAGCAGCTATAGGTGAAAGGAGCTTGAGAGAAGAAATACAGAGTAGTTTCTTAACTTTTACTCTACTTACTTCTTAACTCTGAAAGGTTATAGACATTAAGCAACCTCAGTCATCAGAAGACTGTGTAGAAACAGGATTTCAATAATGTTGCCTTCAATATTTAGTTGCCCATGGAATCTAAGAAGTCATGCATGATTTTTGAAATTATAGTTTGGATCTTAGACACATAAATTTCTGTGGAATCCGTCTAGATCACTTAAATACTTCACAGAATTGCATAGAAAATCTTATTCTGTCTGGTTTTCCTATATTTTCTGAAAATAATTTTGTTGCCGCTTTTCTGTATTCTGGGCAGTCCCTCCCACACACCTTCATCCCCCTCCTGCTGCCTGTCCCTCCTGTTATTGTGCTAATTAAGGGTTCTGGCAGCTTATCTCTGCTAAGTAATGCAGATATAAGCTAACCTTACAGTATCATTTATATCAGCTGTGATGAAAAATAAGTTTGGGACAAGACGGGGAACAGAAAGTAGCAGGGGTTTCTTGGTCTGTATCAGAGTACAGAGGATGGAGTTCCAGGAAGGCAAGAGAGAAAAAGCAGGTTACAAGGTTGTCATGGTTCAACACCAGACATCTGCCCAGAACCACGCAGCTGCTCACTCACTCCCCCTCCAGCAGGATGGGGGAGAGAATCAGAAGGGTAAAAGCTAGAAAACTTATGGGTTAAGATAAAGACAGTTTAATAGAGAAAGCAAAAGCTGCACACACAAGCATAGCAAAACAAGGAATTAATTCACTGCTTCCCAAAGACAGGAGGTGTTTAGCCATCTCCAGGAGAGCAGGGACCATCACTCGTAACGGTTCCTTGGGAAGACAAACGCCATCACTCCAGATGTCCCCCCTTCCTCCTTCTTCCTCTCACCTTATATACTGACCATGATGTCATATGGTATGAAATATCCCTTTGGTCAGTTTGGGTCACCTGTCCCAGCTGTGTCTCCCCCCAATCTCCCATGCATCCCCAACTGCCATGCCCATGTAGTAGTATGAAAAGCAGGAAAGGCCTTGGCTCTGTGTAGTCACTGCTCAGCAATGACAAAAGCATCTCCATATTATCAACCCTGTGTTCAGCACAAACCAAAAATATACCCCCGTACCAGCCACTGGGAAGAAAGTTAACACTGCCCCCGCCAAACCAGCACAAAGGTGGTAATCATAAGTCTATCAAAACTGGCTGCAGCAATGGTAGGAATTCAGGGATTTTGGAACAAGGTGATTTGAGGACAGACTGTGATTTTATCAGCACTGACTGTACCAGGTGGAATGACCATGGAATAAGTCACTAAAATCTATATTTTTAGTAGTCACTGAATCTTGCTGCTAATTAGTAATACCAAGAAAACACATCCAGCACAGCATGCATGGGGCTTTGTAGTTTTGGATTATTTTTTTTTTAAACAGATCAGAAAGAAAGAACAGTCTCATTTATTTGGTGGATACTTAAGAGCAAAAAAAAATGTCAAAAGAATCTTTTTCATTATAAACTGTTTTCCAGTTTTTGTATTTAATATATAGAGTAGTTAAAAAACCTCTATGAAATGGAATAATGTCATTTTGGCTCCAGTATATGTGGAGAAGGCTGTAAAAATGTGGTCTCAGAAAAGGTCATTTAGTAAAGTAGCCCGTGGAAGCTAAAAATGCACTTGCTGTATTTGAGGTTAAATAGAGCTGAAAATGTTGTTGCCATTGTTTTCTTTTATTTTTTTCTTTTTAAAATGCAATATGAAAAGTTAAATAAATATGATTGTCTGAAACACAACTGTGGCTATGTTCAAATCCACCATAGTTAATGTTAGTGCCCTCAAGGAAAGAGTTCCTGTTCTTTTTTTTCAGACCAAAAAGTCTGACTGAGTGGAACTTCTCTTTTGGCCTTGACTCTTTCAGAATTGAAAAATGAATTTTCTGTCTTTAAGCAAGAGAGCTTTAAAGAAGCAGGTTGAAAAGCAGCTGGTCAACACACCAGAAGCTAGTTGCTAATTGCAGCAGTAAGTTAATCAATGAAATAGCTGTTTAGCTTCTGGGTATAATAAAAAGAGATAAAAGACCACACAGAAATTCCAGCATTGGGGTATGACCGGCTCTTGAGTGGCATACATTATTTTCCTTCTTACACCTGTCTGCTTTTGAGTAGGCAAGTCATGCATCTGCTTGACAGCTAGAAACAGAATAAAATAACAACAAAAAGCATTTTTGGGTAAGATCTGATATAAATATTTACAAAGACAATTTAAGGGAGTGTTTGTTATGCACTTTTGTGTTTGCTTTCAAAACATTTAACTCCAGAGACAGATGGCTTGTACAGTTTTATCAGCACTTGTGTCATTATACATTCAAGCAGCCAAGACTGATAACCAGCCTCATGGATTATGGATTGTTCAGAGAACAAATACTTTGAAAAAAAATCCCCCACATATCAATGAAGTACTTCAGTATGGAAAAACTTGATACAGAAATTGCAGTGACATTTTTTGTGAAGAGAGAGGAAACAAATTAATGCAATTATAAAATTAAAGCAGCAGGAACAGCTTTTTAAGTGGTGTCATTGTATGCGGTAATGAAACAAGTTTAGAAAATTGGGTGAAAACTATTGTTCAGCAATGGTGGGGAAGAAAGATAATTACCATTAAGGCAAAATTATGCTTTCTCAATACATAGCAGCCTACTCTTCAGTGCAAACTATCCCCAGAAGATCTCTCTCCCATCATATTGCTCATGATCATTTCACTTTATGCTACTAAATAGCAACCTGAATAATAAAGACTCTCAGAAAAGAATAAACTTTCTATGCTTGAGAACATAATAAAACAAAACAAAAGCTGAGAAAGCCCTAATGTCCAAAGACTGCTTTTTTTTTCTTTTTTTAGGGTGAAATCCTTTTTTATTTCCTAAATCTATTTTCCATCTTTTTACTGAGTCTCACAGTAGGACATTTGTAGAATCCCCTAAATCATGATTATCACCATTATTGCATAATTATTTACAAAAAATTATGTTTGTAGCTAAGGGCCTTAACTGGAAATAGCTGTGGCAGGCACCATGCACATTCTGAATGAAGCTGCCTTTTCCTGAATCAGTAAGCATGATCACTTCTTGTAGTAGCTCAATAGTAAAAGATATTAACAGTCTGCATTTAAAAAAAAAAATTAACTTCATAGATTTCTTTTCCTCTTGTGATGACTCAATCCAAAAGTTATTAAAATAATAATTAATTATATATTAGGTGAAGTCTTGCCAGGCATTTTGTAAACGTAAACCTCACAATATTTTAGTACGGCAAGTAAATATTCCCTGTATTTTACAGGTTGGAAAGCATAAGACAGAGCACTAGAAAATATGCAGGCTCATTTGAATAGAAGCCTGAACCTCTTCTCAATTCTAGACATGCAATTTATTCATAGATTTTTACATACAGGCATATTTTAGAGGTGTGTACAGACTTACACCATATCTCACAGCTATTTGAACAGTCATACAGCTAAAAGAAGTGTCTTGCAGGTCTTCCAGTGGGATTCCAAGTCCTCTCCTAAATGGCGAGGGTTTCACTCTGTCTAGAACTGTCACTTGGAGTGACCGACATTCACATGAAGATTGTAATTTTTCTGCTACAGAGACTGCACAGTTTTGCCTTTGATTGATATGTCTGCACAGGGAAGGTTGACTGGGGGATGACTTGCACATAATAATTAATTTTTGAGGTCTAAGTGGGACAGTGATATTTTGCGAAACTGAAAAAAACCAAGGAGCAGTTCCTGAGCATGTGATCCTCTCAGCATTGTTACCCTATTCCTGTCTGCTGCTCACAGTAATAACAGATACCGAAATATTCCAGTGTTCTCCAGAAAGTCTATCAGCTTAAAAATGGTTTAAGCAAAATATATTTAAATTTCATTCTGAGTTTAACAGCATTAACCGCCTAGCACTGTTACTGATGAAAGCAAAACACACGAAGTAAATCTTCCAAAGAGTTTGACGTGTGGCTTATGGGGCCACATGCATACTTAGTCGTAAATAAAACCAGCTTATTACTTGTTTAAATTTTAAAAGGAAATGGTAGTCTTATCTCTTGAAATTTATTTAACTAAACATCAAAAGTAACTTAACCCTTTCAGACCTGTCATACTGAAGTCTCTCCTGTCAACCTGTTATTCCACTGTAGATTGAAAGCACAGAGCGCATGCACTGTATTTCTTGAAATGTGTCATTCTGTGGTGAAAGGTTTTCTTTGTGTTTTGAAAGTGTTAATACCTGCAAGCCTTTCCTCCTTGGTCAGTAAGATAGTAGTGTAACATGAGAGTAGGTAGGTTGAATATAGTTCTGACATTTGTCACTTTTTTCCTCTGAAATGGGAAAAAACTAATTAAAATTAAATTTAAAAAAATTTATAAACCTGTAGATTAACCTTTGGAAATGTTCACAATATACCATGACTGCTTCCTTTACTTATTTTTGGTTTGGTTTGATTTGGTTTTCTCACAAAGTACCTGCCTCAGTTTGGTTAGAACTTCGTACTAGAGGATTCAAAGAAGAGTTATATAGAAAAAAGAATATATCTCTTCCAGCAAATTCTGACAGGTCTCATTTTAAAATCATGGTTCATGGTTCTCACTGAAATCTCTGCTAAGCTCCTACTTTACAGTTGCTTTTTTCTTTTTTTTCATAATGGTTCTGGTTTAATTATTTCATCTTGTATTGGTCTAAATGGAAAGTAGCATTGATTCTATACATTTTTTATGTTCTAGTTATCAGCAATAGGAGACTTTCTTATATGAGGAATGCAGTAGCAACTTTTATTATAGTTTATTATATTCTGTCATATCAACAAAGTACTCTATATTCTCCAGATATTCAAAAAGAGGAGCTGCTCAGAGATTAGCTGATTACATAGTAACATGTACAAATATACCTGATGGTATTTTCTATATCTGTTTAAAAGCAGTGGGAAATGAAAAGGAGTTGCCATAAAATTAATAGAGTTCATTTCAGTGGTCAGAAAAAGATGTGCTAATAAGGATAATTTATTGTATATGCATGGAGTACAAGAGAATGAAATATTCTTTGGCATTTTAACACAGATATCTTTGTTAGAGTGTATTCCCTTATAATTTTAAGTCTCAATTATATTATTATAAAGATGCACTTTTTTTTTCAGGTACAACACTGACATTTTTCTTCTGATTAGCAACTTTGCTATTCATGCCTACTTGCTAATGTTCTTTCTCAAAAATCAATCTATAATTTCCTTCCTGTCACTGGGCTGTTTCATCAAGGAAATATGTCTCCTTAACTCTTCAAATGTCTACAGTACTAGCCAGATGATTTACTCCCAAGTTGAGAAAAGATATCTCAAAATTCTTGCTCAAAATTACAACACAATTAGCAAAGAATCATGACAAAGCATATCTCAGATATTGACAAATATCTAACATAGACACACAAAGTGATTTCTCTGCTTTTCTTTTTTTTTAGCTCTTCCTCATGCATCCAGCCTGGTCAGATGAGCAAATTAAGCCATTTTTAAAAATGCAGTAAGACTGAGAGGAATTTAGTGTTGCTGAAGGCACAGGTGACCTGTCTGCTTGATTGCAAGATGCCTGCAGTTGGCCAGCTGTGTCCTCAGTAGTGTGTGAAAAATAATGTGGATATTTAATATGCATAGTACTTCAGCAAACTCCATTTCTGTCTCCTGTGGTCTTATATTTCTGGCTTACAAAGAATTACGGAGACAGTTCTTTATCAAGTGCAACATTTGCATAAGCAAATTTACCCCTTGACTTTTATGGTTATATAGCAGCTATCTGAGATGTTTTTAATGGTCAGAAGAATTACAGATTTTATTCTCTTTCCTGATGCAATGTTTTGAGGTGTTTCATATTAAATCCAGCAACATTTAACTTATCTCTTGTTGTAAGTGTGCATCAAAGTTTTATCCACTGAGTAGATATCTAGAACTCTGCACCAACACATATTTGTAAAACAGTAGACATTAGAATAATTGTGCATACAGAGCATTTCTTTAGGCAAAGCCATTTTTGGATAGTAAAGATTCTGTGTTTGATACTGCAGTTTGAAGTAGGCTGTTAGTTCACCAAGGCTCTACAGCAGTAAAGTGAGTTGAAAGCTGAAGAGAATACATCCAAACAGTAAGGATTTATAAGCAGCGTTAACTCCCACTCAGAATCTGCAAGGGTATGTTTAGTTCCTCTGGCATTTTCACTTACCTAGCTCTATTTTCTTAGTGTGACTGTAAAAAAGGAGTTAAGTTTATTCATAGTAGGATCTAAGACCTGTAACTTACGGATAACTAAACTGTATTTCCACTTCTGGGAACTAGGTAGGTAGCATATAGAGGGAGTATATGCCCTACAAAGCAACTACTCTCTAACGGAATCAAAATGTATGTAGGATTTACCAGCACATTATTTTGTTGCAGAATCATTGGTAATTTTCTGATGAGGTCTATGTATATGTTTAATGCCAAATATCACAATCTAATAGGTCTCTTTTTCCTCCCCCCACTTTCTCCTTCTTCTGTCTCTTCTACAGATGGGCCTCTTGGGCCACGAGGATTAGCTGAAGCTACAGAGATGTGTACTCAAGAATGCCTGGTTTTGGGTCACTCAGACAACTGTTGGATGCCTCCTAGCTTGGGCCCATACCAACAGCCAAAGTCTCCTCTCTCCACCTTTGCACCTCAGAAAGAATGGGTTAAGAAGGACAAACTAGTTAATGGACACACATTGACCAGGACCTGGAAAGAAGATAGCAACAGAAACCAGTTCAGTGATCGAAAGCAGTATGGTTCCAGTGAGGGCCATTTCAACACTGGCAACCACATGACTGACATTCCTCTGGCCAGCTTGAAGTCTTATAAACAGGCCTCGGGAGCTGTGGAGAGTCCAAAGGAGCACCAGCTATAAGAAATGGTTACTTTGGACCAATGACTTTAGCCTACTTAGACTTGCTAATACTATGTGTGTGTCAGAGCTTTATGTACTGGGTAGACCTCTAGAACTATGCTTCACCTAGCAGAGATATGCACATCTTTATGTTAGCACCGTGGAATTTTTTTGAGTGTTTCTACTAGCTGTGTGGTTTTGTAAAATAGACATGATTAAAATCTTCAGAGATCTCTCCAGTTTGCAAATAGCCTTTTTTGTTTCTTTGTTTTTTGACCCTGGACTGCTGCTATGAACAACAGAAGATGCATTTGGAGAGTGAGAGAGCATGAAAGTTCAGTGGATTGCAAAGATTGAAAAGCATATCCAGTTAGAAAATTGTGCTTTTGTTGTCATTGATCTATGCTGGGACCGTTATACTTGAGATCATATTGCAAACAATTGAAGCTGTAAGCATTAAACCTGTTGTGCTATTAACAATGTTAGTGGACACTTACAAGTCAATCAGCATTCAAATACTTGTAAATAGAAACAATTATTACTTACAATTTTTGTGTACTTATAATGTTCACTTGAAAAAATACTGTAGCATATTTCTGTGTTTCACAGTTGCTTTTTAATTTCTTTCATTTGCTTCCTGTTGTTTTGCTTTTATTTTCAGTGATGGTGTTTCTGTGTTAGTAGTCTGTCTGACACACAATGTTCCAAGGAACTCAAACCACTTGTTGTTAAAAGTGAAAAAAAGAGTGTTGGGGTGGGAAGAAAGGTTGGTTGCAGAAAGGGAAAAAAATTTTTTTCTTTCTATGTAGTAGCAAATGATGCCAGCATTCAGGTAGAATTTCTTCTTTTTTTTAATATTAAGAAATGAAAGGACTTGTGTAAGGGCTTAAAACCTTAGTAATCTTTTTGTTTAATTTCCATTATGTTTCATAAAACAGGGAAATTTCAAAACAAAATAATATTTAAATGTGTGGTGATGGGTGAGAGGGAAAGCTAATGTTTAGGATCCTTGATCAAATTAGCTGTAGCCTGTCATTTAATGAGTGGCAGCTGATGTTGGTCCCAGCTGAAATATATGGAGGAAATTCTGCAGGAGAAAAATACAATAATAATACTTTTCCAATTGGGCAGGTGTGTGTCTATACCTAAGACAGTTTGTATTGCTGAAACAGCAGCATTTGTGTTGATCCTCATCTGCGTTAACGTTGTAGTAACACAAGTGTTTTTAGACCATAGCCACAGAATATTTAATGTGTTGTGCCTTCATGATGTAACAGAGCATTCTCCTGGTAGGCTAGTTGGGGGAACTAAAGGGTTAAATCTCTAATTATTGCTGTATAACTGTTTGTTATCATAGTTGGTCAATGCCTGGCAGGTACCAGTATCATGTCACCTCAGTCAAACCAGCAGAGTGACTCCTAATGTTAGCAAGATCTAAGTTGCACGCAAAGCATATCCAAATCCAAACATTTTTTAGATGGTTTTTGTTAAGGCATGAAAGATGATTTACACAAATAAATAGCATGCAAAAAAAAAAGTCCTTACAGAAAGAACCAAAAGTTACTTATGCCACAGTGGAACATCAGTCTTAAAGTAACAAATTTACCTAATCTGAAGGTGATTTTATTCTTATCAAAACCACAAGCTTTTTTTCCCTTCTTTATTCTTTTGTATATAGCAGTTCCTTTTTTTTCCCCCACAGTATAAAAGGCATAAAAATGGGTTAGGGGTGCATTGCTTATTGCAGTACTTATGTCAGTTTGTGAGGGGTGTTTGATGACTTTGACAGAATAAATATCTAACCAGTTATCCTTGTTACTGCTTTGCCAGTTCAACGTTATTTAGTTATTCAGCTCTTGCAATAAATGTTCTGAATTCCTGATTGTGTTGTGTTAGTTCTTGGGCAGATGCCTAAGGGACTTTATTGCTGTTAATTTATCTTTCTTTCTGTTATTGTTGGTTCGTTTGTTCCTTTGCTTCATTCTGAATTTCCAGTTATTTTTCTGAGCATATCATGGTCCATTTGGTTCATATAGATATGTATAAGACTGGAATATACAGCAAATGATAAAACCTGAGGGCCATATTCTGTCATTTCCATGGTAAGTAAGAACTTATCCAAAATGAGTTATTTGAATTGGATGAAGTGTTACTTACCCAATGCAAAAGTGACAGAATTTAGCCCAGATTTGTTAGGCATACATTGACACAAGTAATAAGCATCCTTGCATGAGTCTTTGTAAAAGTACACTGGTAGCATATAGGAAAGTAAGCACTTACCACACTGTGGTCTTTCTTTTGAGGGTAGAATAAAGTCATATCAAAATATGGTAAGTTCTTTCCTACAAGGAAAATTTATGTAGTTATATAATCATTTTTGTTGCAGCACAGAGGAAAAAAAAAGAAAAAAAGCAAAAAAGCTGAACAACCTTGAAAAAGGCATGTCAATAAAAGTAACCTAGTTTTGAACATGTTGAGTTTTGAAGGTGTTTTAAAGCAGAGATGCACTGAGTTCTATATTAAAACCAGAAATACAACAATTATCTGAAAACCCAAATAACACCAACTATTTTAAATTACAAAATTCCTTTTTAAACAGAATATATTTAAAAATATTTCTATCACAAACTGAAAGTAAAAGATGTGACTGTTGCTACAGAAAGAGAATTATATTCTATTCCAAACTTCAATACTTTGTGCTATCATCAGCCTGGGCAGGAGGAAGTAAATAACGGTTTAAATTGCTAGCAGGTGAAAATTCCTTTATCTCATTTTCTCAAACTCTGTGCAATTTTAAAATCTCAACACTTTACCTAACACTGAAATACTTATTTTAAAAAAGACAACTAAGAAAGCAAAGAGAGAAAGAAAGCAAGAAATTGAGAGAGAAAAATGAAGGAAGGAAGGAAGGAAGGAAGGAAGGAAGGAAGGAAGGAAGGAAGGAAGGAAGGAAGGAAGGAAGGAAGGAAGGAAGGAAGGAAGGAAGGAAGGAAGGAAGGAAGGAAGGAAGGAAGGAAGGAAGGAAGGAAGGAAGGAAGGAAGGAAGGAAGGAAATAAATATCTGCAGCCCTGAGAACTGCATCTTAATCCCATTTAAACTGAATTAATGTTTTCCAGATGTTTTCACAGAATCTCAATTTGGCCCTAAACATGTATTTAGTAAACACCCATTCTTTTGCAGTCATTTGGTTTGCTCAATCAGTAGTATTAGTACTGTTGTCTAAAACTCAGAAATAAAGAGAGGGAAAAAAAATCAAAACAACCTAACAGGAATTCTGTGTTATCTTGGATAAGGAGCTTTAAAAAAACCAAACTAAAAATCCCACTGCACTGAATAGGATGACAACTGAGTATTGGTGACTATTAATTTTACTGTCTTTCATGTTAAGCATTACTTTAAATTATTTGCAATCTGTCATAATATGGATGCCCCTCTGATGCCAGTTCTAGTGTTTTTTTTTCCCTTCAGAATGGGTGTCCTGTGTTTATTTATTTCATAATGCACACACTTAAAGGATTGCTAAAAATATTTATCAAAAGTTTATTTCATGGACCTTTATTTTTACTGTCCCTGGCCAAAGCCCTTAGTTGAAATAGAAAATGGAAAACATGTATAGGTATGGTTGTTTAGTCCTCCTTAATCCTATGCTATGCTATGCCAAGTCTTACCAAAAATAGAACAGTCAGGACCTCTTTCCAAAGGAACTGTCTGAAGGCTGACAAAGAAATACATGGAGCAGAATTAGGAGTATGCAGAAATATACATCAATTTTAACGAATAGATATGAAGAAAATGATATTCACACTGCCTGTTTAATGTGATTATCGCCTTTTAGCAAGTTATTATTAGGAATCATGATCAGAAGGATCAGAAAATCTTAAGCACTTTATCATGGAGTAGACTAAACTAGTGGAGAAACTTAGGATACATAAATGCAGGATGTATATCTGTGTGAAAGTAGAGAGCAGGAGCGATAAAGACTGATGTAGCTGACATATGAAAATAAAGAAATAGGGAAAAGAAGTTCACAACATTGATCGGAAGTTTAATCTTGGGATGTTTTGAACAAAGGGAGGTACTAGTTTCCTTAAAGAAAGAGAAGACACAGTGAGAATCATGGGAACATGGCAATAGGTAATGTCAGGGGGTCCGTGGGTTACAGTACTCATTACATACCAAAAGGCATAGGGGTGAGATCTAATAGCCTTAGGCAGTAGCATGTGACACCTCAAAATATGTTACAAAAATATTCCTACTGGCATGAGAGCACAGAAGTGGTGTCATATCCAGTGTACTTACAGGAGTGTAAGTTTTGATTTTCCATGACCACAAACTACCTACCTTATTCACTTTCTTATGACTTGTATTGTTGCCATAAGAATAAGCAGATAAGCAGTGAAAGTTCTCTACAGCACATGTGCTCACACGTGCCAATTCATTCTGTGAAAGCAACTGAGTACTCACAGCTCAACTCTTTCCTGTTTAACACACTTCTTTGGCAGAACTGTATTCCAAAGTCTTGACTTTAATTAATTTTGATGCTTGTAATCTTTACTGCTGTGATGAAATACTTCAAAATGGGAACCAGTTCTAGAGCAGAGCAAGGCATTTAAGTATAAAGAAAACATGATACAATATCACCCAGAAGTGTGAATCAGCTCAGTCTATCATGGATGGTTGAGCTCCAAGTCAACTAATATTAGTTTTATTAATTTGCATTGCTCACCACTTTAGTGGGCACATCCATCAAATACAAGTAACCCATAATCTAAAACCACCTGTGACTTCTCTTATTCCAAAAAAAGACTTTCATTGGTAGATGGTTCCTCATAAAATTGTAAGTTTTTTTTAACACATTGTTTGAATCAATTGATTTTTTCAGTTTGAGTTCTCTGAAATGCAATATCTTATTTAACACAGCTGCTTATGTTATAAAATGGGGTTTTTTTGTGAGAGACCATTGTATATTTCGTTTTCAAACAGTTGAGCATAGTAAGATCATAACACAAAGGGCCAGATTATGATCCTTCAGGCTTTGTTGAACCTTTTACACAGTAAAATATCAGGATTTGCTCAATAATTAGTAAGAGAAATAGCAAGTCCTTTAGTATACGGTGGATTAGCAAATGCTTGAGAAGCAAACTTGCAATTATTTTTTGGTTGGTTGGGGGTTTTTTTTGAAAATGAAATACACAGTCACTTGACTGGACAGTAATAGAACTTATGTGCTGACATTTATCCTCCTCCTGTCAACTACTCTGCAGCTCTTTTGAGACACCAAGTGCACTTTATTTCTTTAGAACAGAGCAGTAAGCATCTTCTTGTAGGAGAAGCTCAGAATTTTACAGGACTGGGTCGACAATGAGAAGAGTATCACAGACATACATATCATATGCAAAGTTTTGAAGCAAGAATGCTTTCTCTAACTGCAGCATCTCATAACTCTAACTTCAGTTTGAAGTTTATAATGCTACCTAATTGTACAATAACAAAAATAAGGATGTCTTTAACTATCAGAAAAGATCTCAAATTCTTACTGTATATTATGGAAAGAAAGGACTGAAAGAAAGTAATGTCCCTCATTTTCAAAAATAAGTTGTTCTTTTTTTTTTTTCCACAGCCATTCTTAAATCCACCTGTTGTGCCTAGGTATTGCAACACATTCTAATATTGCATGGCATGTAAATAGATACCTTAATTACTCATAATGATATGATTATATACACATATATATATATAGATTATATATATATACTTATATATTATCAGTCACATAAT
>NW_008661844.1:0-1101 GCF_000695815.1 Acanthisitta chloris | reverse complement strand
GCTGTGCTGTGCTGTGCTGTACTGTGCTGTGCGGGGATGTGCTGTGCTGTGCTGTGCTGTGCTGTGCTGTGCTGCGCTGGGCTGGGCTGGGCTAGACTGTGCTCTGCCGGGCTGTGCGGGGATATGCTGTGCACAGCAGCACACGCAGCGTCTGTCACCTTCTGCTGCACATCTCCCTCCTGCCGCTCTCCACTCTGCAATACACTTTGAATAGGATGACAGTGCCGGCTCCAGATTTATTGACCTAGGCTTTTGCAGCAGGGGGAATAAAGTTCACGTTTATGTTATGAATAACTGTGTCCCAGTCATCATAAAACAAAAAAACCCTTTCAGGTCACAGAACTGTAGTTATGAAGAGCAGCTAGGGGTACAGTGAAGTGAGTGGAATGACTGACATGCTTAAGTCATTCCACTTACACGTAATTAAGCTATTAAAGTTATTAGCTGGTCTTCAAAGAAAAGAGTCTCCTACCCTGGGTCTGGGCCAGCCCCACTGCACTGTGGAAATGATCCCTTTGTCACTGCTGCCTGATCGGGGACAAAGCCTGGGCTATAACTGTGTCCAGTTTCAGCTGCCTAACTCGTGCTGCAAGTATCCCTGAGAGCACTTGCATAATAAAGAGAAGGTAAAATAAGGCTAAGGCCAAACCAAGGAGATTTGTAGGCATTTTTAAGAGCAGGAAATTCCCAGCTGTACAGATTGAAACGAAAGACAGCAAGGAACCCTCCTGCCTGTCATGAGAAGGGTGGATGAACCTCGGAGTGCCACTGGATGCTGCACGCAGAGAGAAAGATGCTCCGGGGCTCCTGTGTTTTGCACTGTAGCAAACTAGATTACTTTCATGCATCAAAAATACAAAAGGTGTGGAATTCAAATCTTCATGTTAACAATTCGCATCGAATCACTTAAACCCATAGCTCCGCTGGGGACGGGCTCAGCACTGCCCGCAGCGGTAACGCCTACAGCCCCCATCATGCCCCGCGCGCCCAGCTTCCCCCAGGGACGCATCTCCCGCGCACTGCATGCCGGGACTGGTAGTTCCTATCGCCCGCGGCCCTGCAGCTCCGCGGGGCCGGGTTTGAAGAGTGGAGCGCTGATTG
>NW_008661843.1:1456-3079 GCF_000695815.1 Acanthisitta chloris | reverse complement strand
TGCTGGAAAGCAAGAGGGCTCTGCAGAAGGACCTAGATGGGCTGGAGAGATGGGCTGATTCCAACGGGATGAGGTTTAACAAGGCTAACTGCCAGGTCCTGAAAGGAGGTTGTAGTCAGATGGGGGTTGGTCTCTTCTCACAGGCAACTAGCAGTAGGACAAGAGGGCAGAGCCTCAAGCACTGCCAGGGGAGAGTTTAGGTTGGGTATTAGGAAGAGGTTTTTTTACAGAGAGTCTGGCATTGGAATGGGCTGCCCGGGGAGGTGGTGGATTCACCATCCCTGGATTTTTTCAGGATGAGACTGGATGTGGCACTTAGTGCCAATGGTCTAGTAATGACGGTAGGGTTGGACTCGGTGATCTTTGAGGTCTTTTCCAACCTGGTTGATTCTGTGATCTGGCAGAAGAACCAATTATGTTATTGAATGCACCATTAGCATCCTGGAGCAGGGTTTTAGTTAACAGCTAATCAGACATCTAATTCTTTCTTAAAAGCAGCTCTTTCTCAGGATAGTCTGGCTCTGTGTTAAAAGCTGGCTATGTTCTTCTGTGTTTAACATTTTGGCCATATAGGATTTGCATCCAAATTTTAAGTTGTTAGTAAAATTCTGTGGGCATTGGATGAGTCCTCTTGTTGGCATTGTTTTCTTATGTGTGTCCAAAAATATCTTCCTAAGCATGCCATTTATTTTATACATGTGTTGTGCATTGCCCAGTGTGTCTAGACAAGTGTCACTCTGGCTAACTGAGTGTGTACCCAATATGGTATCGCTTTTTAGAATGGTGAGGATTAATCTGAAAAGCATCAGCATGGTATTTCTAGTAGGAAAGGCTAGTCTTAATGCCAAGGGAGACAGGGTGTGCTCCATGGTGCTGGGACAGAGTGGCCTCTGAGCACTTTGATCTGGAACTCTGCTTTTCTGTTCAACCTGACTGCTTCTTAGCTTTGTTTTTCCTTTTTCCTTTCCATTTTGCCATTTAGATTGTCGAACCACGGGCTAATTTATTTGCCTGCTTGGTCAATTCTCAGAGCTATAAAATAAGTTTGCTTATCTATCTTGGGAACAGGATAAACAGCAGGTGTCTGCAACATGTCCCATAATCTAGAGATAAGATGGTGTAGAACTGCATAGGCTTATGCTTTGCTACATGTATAAATTTGTTAAACCTGTTTTAAAATGTTTTTCAGATTCTAAATGGCTTCTAAGAAGCTGGGATCCGTTTCTCATGGTAAGTGAAATTTGGCATCCTTGTCTCTTCAATAGGATGTTTCCTACTATTGCTGCTGACTAATGTCCTAGCCTAGACAGTCTATAAGGCTAATCTGTTTAACCTCTGAGTAGTTTTTTTTTTTTAAAATTGTTAGAAATGAAGTGCCTTGGCTTCCTTCTTGCATAGGTGCTTACTGATGCCATACCTATTCTCTGGTTAAACTGAAATTCAGTCTGTGACTGTTTCCTACTCCATGGCAGAATAATACCTACCCCTTCAGAATCAAAGCTGAACTGCAATTGTAATACTGATTTGAAGTTTGCTGAAGTAGACACTAGATCTGTAGCTCATTTCAATGGAAGTCACACAAACAGATGGATTGAAAGTGAAGCTTTTAATATATCATAGAAC